>NC_084733.1:93627780-93660280 GCF_033978785.1 Entelurus aequoreus
GACGTCCTTGAGAGCAGCCACTACTGTCTCCGCAGTAGCTACTTCGAGGTGTGCTACTTCTATGTAGCGTGAAAAATAGTCCACTACTAGCAGGTATGTACTATTTTTCCAAAAGAACAAGTCCGTGCCGACACGTTGCCAGGGTCTCTCCTGCACTGCTGTCGTCAGCAGCGGCTCTCTCTGCTCTGCACGATGCTGTGAACAGGTGTTGCAGTTCTCCACCATCTGTCTGATGTGGCTCGACAGTCCTGGCCACCAGACCGCCTGGCGGGCCCTAGCTCGGCATTTAACGACCCCTTGATGCCCACTGTGTAGCTGCTGTAAGACTTCCCCCCTCAGCTCACCTGGAATGACGATGCGTTGGCCTCGGAGGAGCAGCTGTCCATTCATGGTGAGGTTGCCTTTTTCAGGCCAAAAGAGAGCCAGCTCTTGGGGCAACGCATGTCTCTCAGGCCATTCAGTCTCACAGTATCTGATCAGCTGCGCACAGATTGGGTCGGCTTTCTGCTTTGCTGCGATGTCGTTTAGACGGTGCTCTGTAGCGGGGAAGCTCTGAGTGACGGCGTCCAGGAACACTTTGACCTCGGCCTCTTTCTCCTTTTCCTCCGCCGTGAATGTGTGTTGGATTGGGGCCCTGGATAACGTGTCCGCTGTTATCAAGCTCTTCCCCGGCACGTGCACGATATCGAAACAGAATCTCAGAAGCCTCAGCCTGAACCTCAGCACTCTCGGTGGGAGTTCGTCGAGAGCCTTGGTGCTAAGCAATGGCACTAGGGGCTTGTGGTCTGTCTCCAACCTGAATTTCAGTCCCAGCAGGTAGGAGGACAGACGCTCACACGCCCACGTAGCTGCCAGAGCTTCCTTTTCAATCTGAGCGTAATGTCTTTCGGTGTCTGACATACCTCTTGAGATGAAGATGATTGGTCTCCAGGCTCCGTCTGACTGCTGCTGGGTGAGGACGCCCCCGAGACCAAAGGATGAGGCGTCCGCCGACACGCACGTCTCCGCTGTCGGTGAGTAGGCAGCCAGCACCTGTGTGGAGCTGAGCTCCTGTTTGAGTCTTTTGAAAGCCTCTTCTTGTGGCGCTTCCCAGCACCACTCGTTCTTTCCGCACAGCAGGTCTTTGATTGGGCGTGTGTATGACGCGAGGTGCGGCAGGAACTTGCTGAGGTAGTTGGCCATCCCCATGAGTCTCTTCACCCCCTCGACGTCCGTCGGTGCAGGCATCTCCTGTATGGCTTTGATCTTTTCGATGTCCGGTGTCACACCATCCACGGAGACTCGGTGGCCCAGGAAAGTGATGCTGTTCTTGCTGAACTCACACTTCTCCCCATTCAATGTTAGTCCCTCCTCCTGGAGCTTCTTCAGGACCTGACAGAGTCTCTCGTCGTGCTGGGTCTGGCTGTCCCCGTAAACCAAAATGTCGTCCGCGTGACACACTGCGCCTGCGCAGCTCTCCAGCATCTGCAACATCCGCCGCTGAAAGTGTTCAGGTGCAGAGGAAATCCCGAACGGCAAGCGGTTGAACGCGTACCGTCCGAACGGGGTGATGAATGTCGTCATCAGCTTACTTTCCTCTGCTAGCGGGATTTGCCAGAAGCCGGAGGTGGCGTCCAGCTTTGTGAACGTTTTCGCCCCGGCCAGCATGCCCAGGGTGTGGTCGACAGCGGGGAGGATGTATCTCTCCCTCTGAATCCACCCGTTTAAATGGGTTAGGTCTACGCACAGCCGCATCTTGCCGTTGGGCTTCGGCACTACGACTAAGCCAGCACACCAGGGTGTGGGTTGTGTCACCCTGGAGATGACACCCATGTCGACCATGCGATCCAGTTCCTTCTTGACTTTGTCGCAGAGGGGAAGAGGCACGCGGCGTGGGGAGGACAGAGCGTAGGGGACTGCATCGGGCTCCAGGGCGATGGTGTAGGGCTCCTTTAATTTCCCTAACCCGGTGAACACAGTGGGAAACAGCGCTTTAAAGTCCTTCTGCTGTGTTTCCACTGTATCAACACGCCGCACCAGATCGAGGGCCTTGATCGCTGGGAGGCCTATCAGAGGCTTGGACAGTCCATTGACAACATAAACATCCTGTCTGGTTGTTTTGCCCTTTGCCGTCAGACCCCCTTTAAAACATCCATCAACCTCAAGTCTGTGTTGCCCTGGGCCATACAGCACTTTTCTTGACTGTTGCAGTGCCCCGTGGATTTTTCTGAAGTAGATACTGCTGGGAATCGCGTTGACAGCAGCCCCCGTATCCAGCTTGAACGCCAGCTCTCGTCCGTTCAACTGTAGCATTCCGATCCATTCATCCTCTCCCTCTGAGCTCACTTCGCCCAGGAACGCAAACTCAAACTCCTCCTCCTCACTCTGTATGATGTCGTGCACACTTTTAGCTGACCTGCATATTTTGGCAAAATGTCCTCTTTTGTGGCACTTGTGACACTCGGCATCACGAGCAGGACACTCTTTCCATGGGTGTTTTTTCGTGTTCCCACACTTGCCACACCCTGTTGTCTGCACTCTTTCCATGGGAGTTTTATTGTATTCAACTTTTCGCCCCATCTGGTTCTTTGTTATTGCTTCTACATGACCTGCTGACGGCTCTGCCCCCCTCAGCCCCGGCTGTTGTTTTTTCACTGCTGCACTTTGCTTGATCTGCGTTATGGCTTTTTCTAGGGTGAGTTCTGCATCTAGCTGTAAACGCTCCGACAGCCTCGCATCTAGGATCCCGACAACTAGTCTGTCCCTTATTAACTCGTCCCTCAGAGTACCAAACTCGCAATGTTCAGCTAACGTGTGCACGGCGGTGATAAAGGACTCCACAGTCTCGCCTGGTTGCTGACATCGCCGGTTAAAGCAGGCCCTTTCATAGATCACGTTCCGTTTACTCACGCAGTGTTTTTCGAATGCTGCCGTGACGTCGTTGTAGGACTTCTTTTGTTCCTCCGTTAGCTGCAGCGCCTTCAAAACGTCCTCAGCCTCCTCCCCCGCCGAGTACATAAAAGCATTCACCTGGAATTCCTGAGACTGCTTGTCCAGTCCAGATGCAATTCTATAGCGATTAAATCGCGTACTCCATCTTGGCCATTCCTCTGGTTTCGAAAAGTCAAATTTACTTGGCGGGAAGTATTGAGGCACTTGGGGCAGCGCTGCTAACTGTTGCTGTTGTTCGTCCATTTTTTTTTTTTTTTTTCTTACGTCGTCTTTTTCTTTTTCGTTGTAATCTTCTCGGTTACACTGCTCGTTACTACCGTACCACTAACGTCACTCCCACTTCTGACACCATGTTATGTTAGTGTTAGAATACAACTAAGAATGACGACAGACACCAAGTCTAGTTGACTCTTTACTCGGGAGCTCCTCAACTTCCTGCCCCACTCCCAAATGGGTCCGTGGTACAACACACTCAACAACAACCATTCCTTTACAGAACACTTACAAGCCTTGGAAAAGATAAGTCTGTAAGTAAACTGTTTAACATGTTTATGTGGCTCAATATGAAGGTGGAAAGTGGCTCAATTTGATAGTAAGATGTGTATTGAAAAACGATTTTTGTGCACTAATTTAATGTATGTTTGAGGATTTAAAATGGCTGCCGGTCGCATATTTCCACCATGGAAATTGTTTTAACACTCAGCAGTATTTGTTGTCTGTATATCTGTGTAAAGCTAATGTTTACATATTATGTATTACATTTCAGTAAGTTAATTGAATCATATAGCTTATACATTTGTCATTGTGTGTATTTCAGTTTTACAAATAATAAGAAATAAGAGCCTAAATGGATTCATCTGCTTTGGAACTTTATTAGAACGTAATTCTGGATTGGTTGTTAGCTGTCTGCCAAGCTGTACAACCTCAACACATATAGTGAGGGCAGAACATACATTGTTCAATTTAATACAAAATAATAAATAAATAAATACAAAGTTTATACGTCTTCCTCATCGAGTGGGTGTGGCTTTTTGGGATCAGATTTCATTTGAGCCTGAGATCAGAAGCAAGTATGCCTCGCTCTGATTGGCTGAGAGGTCCAAGCTCTCGCTCTGATTGGCTGAGAGGTCCAAGCTCTGGACATACTTCCTGGTGGAGTCGGAACAGGTTCGTCCTGCGGCTGACAGGTAAGACCTTCGACTATAAAAGTGTGTTATTATTCCTTCTGCGTATCCAAACTTGTCCAATTCGTAAGTCTAAATCAACTTAATCGCTAATTGTTCGCGCGGCGCTACCTGCCAAGTGTTCGTTCTGCTTGTGTACTTTGTACTCAGGTGTGGTGTCCAACGTTGCATACAAAACATGTTTGTTTGTTTTTCTAACAGGCTAAAAATAATCAGTTTTGTGTCACTGATGACAAAGTTTGGCATTTTTTATTTTCATCAGTATCATCATTTCAACTTTTCCATGTTTTTGCTGCAGTTTTCTTGCTTCATTTTAAAGTCAGAATTATGTGCCATTTAAAAACAAGGTGCGAGCCAAACTATAGAGGTGGGCGGATTGATCCAAGTAGGGATGGTTTTGATACCAAAAGCAAGTATCAATCAATCAATGTTTATTTATATAGCCCTAAATCACAAGTGTCTCAAAGGGCTGTACAAGCCACAACGACATCCTCGGTAAAGTATCAGATCGATATTACTACAGTAATATCACTAATGTTTGTTATGTTGTTATTGTATTAGTACCATCAAACTAGGGTTGTTTCCATACCAAAATGTATTTCCATACTTTTCTAAATAAAGGGGACCGCAAAAAAATGTCATTATTGTAACAAAAAATGTTAGTGTACATGAAACATATGTTTATTATTGTCATTTAGTCCTTAAATAAAATAGTGAACATACTAGACAACTTGTCTTTTAGTAGTAAGTAAACAAACAAAGACTCCTATTTAGTCTGCAGTAACATATTGTGTCATTTATACACCTATTATTTTGTACACATTATGAGGGACAAACTGTAAAAATTTATTATTAATCCACTTGTTCATTTACTGTTAATATCTGCTTATTTTCTGTTTTAACATGTTCTATCTACACTTCTGTTAAAATGTAATAATCACTTATTCTTCTCTTCTTTGATACTTTACATTAGTTTTGGATGATACCACACACTTGGGTATCGATCCGATACTAAGTAGTTACAGGATCATACATTGGTCATATTCAAAGTCCTCATGTGTCCAGGGACGTATTTACTGACTTTATAAACATAATATGAATTTTTTTAAAAAGAAAATATTTTGTAACAATAAGAAATATTTATGTAATCATAGCAGTATCGACTAGATACGCTCCTGTACTTGGTATCATTACAGTGGATGTCAGGTGTAGATCCACCCATGGCATTTGTTTACGTTGTGACGCCGGTGAGCTATTGTATCCTCCTATTCTACTACACTACTGTATGTTAATGTTGTCATTATGGTGGTACTTAATGAATACTTAGGTCTACTACACTACTGTATTTAATGTTGTCATTATGGTGGTACTTAATGAATACTTAGGTCTACTACACTACTGTGTGTTAATGTTGTCATTATGGTGGTACTTAATGAATACTTAGGTCTAGTATTTAATGTTGTCTTTATGGTGGTACTTAATGAATACTTAGGTCTAGTATTTAATGTCATTATGTTGGTACTTAACGAATACTTAGGTCTACTACACTACTGTATTTAATGTTGTCATTATGGTGGTACTTAATGAATACTTAAGTCTAGTATTTAATGTTGTCATTATGGTGGTACTTAATGAATACTTAGGTCTACTACACTACTGTATTTAATGGTGTCATTATGGTGGTACTTAATGAATACTTAGGTCTACTACACTACTGTATGTTAATGTTGTCATTATGGTGGTACTTAATGAATACTTAGGTCTTCTACACTACTGTATTTAATGTTATCATTATGGTGGTACTTAATGAATACTTAGGTCTACTACACTACTGTATTTAATGTTGTCATTATGGTGGTACTTAATGAATACTTAGGTCTAGTATTTAATGTTGTCATTATGGTGGTACTTAATGAATACTTAGGTCTAGTATTTAATGTTGTCATAATGGTGGTACTTAATGAATATTTGGGTCTAGTATTTAATGTTGTCATTATGGTGGTACTTAATGAATACTTAGGTCTAGTATTTAATGTTGTCATAATGGTGGTACTTAATAGGTCTAGTATTTAATGTTGTCATAATGGTGGTACTTAATGAATACTTAGGTCTAGTATTTAATGTTGTCACTATGGTGGTACTTAATGAATATTTAGGTCTAGTATTTAATGTTGTCATTATGGTGGTACTTAATGAATACTTAGGTCTAGTATTTAATGTCATTATGTTGGTACTTAATGAATACTTAGGTCTACTACACTACTGTATTTAATGTTGTCATTATGGTGGTACTTAATGAATACTTAGGTCTAGTATTTAATGTTGTCATAATGGTGGTACTTAATAGGTCTAGTATTTAATGTTGTCATAATGGTGGTACTTAATGAATACTTAGGTCTAGTATTTAATGTTGTCATTATGGTGGTACTTAATGAATACTTAGGTCTAGTATTTAATGTTGTCACTATGGTGGTACTTAATGAATACTTAGGTCTAGTATTTAATGTTGTCACTATGGTGGTACTTAATGAATATTTAGGTCTAGTATTTAATGTTGTCATTATGGTGGTACTTAATGAATACTTAGGTCTAGTATTTAATGTCATTATGTTGGTACTTAATGAATACTTAGGTCTACTACACTACTGTATTTAATGTTGTCATTATGGTGGTACTTAATGAATACTTAGGTCTAGTATTTAATGTTGTCATAATGGTGGTACTTAATGAATACTTAGGTCTAGTATTTAATGTTGTCATAATGGTGGTACTTAATGAATACTTAGGTCTAGTATTTAATGTTGTCATAATGGTGGTACTTGGTGAACCACTGCACTACACTACTATTACCAATATTGCATATTTAGTTGTGGATATGTTGTATATTTAATACAGGTGTGCAGAGTCTACAGGTGTGTCCAGGTAAGCAGGCACGGATTCCAAGTGGCATGATGGACACTTCTAAAGGTAAAAAAACAAGATTTCATGTGACTGTAAGCAGTAATTAGTGGTATTAATGTCAAGTGTGTTGTGCAGGTGCTTCTCTGGACCTGTGGCCTGGTCAGAGTGTTCCCGTGGAGACGGATGAGAGCATGCACTACCAGCCATGTGGTGAAGGACCAAGCTTCGAGGAGCAGACGGTGCAACGGGACATCCTCCTTCGGCGTTATTTCAACACAAGTGACAGTGCTGCCAACTCTGAACTTTACTCACGTCCACTAACTAGTTGGACTGAAAACCAGCCTGAGAGCTCCGTGGATGAGTCCGAGGGCTTAGAGCCACCTCTCCCACTCGTGTCTGACGCCAACGCCTACTGTACCCAGTATCTTCCTGGTGAGTGGAACTGTATTTACTAGGGGTGTAACGGTACACAAACATTTCGGTTCGGTACGTACCTCGGTTTAGAGGTCACGGTTCGGTTCATTTTCGGTACAGTAAGAAAACAACAAAATCTAAATGTTTTGGTTATTTATTTACCAAATTTGTAAACAATGGCTTTATCATTTTAACATTGGGAACACTATAATAATTCTGCCCACGTTAATCAACATTAAACTGCCTCAAGTTGTTGCTCAGATTAAATACAATGACAAAACTTTTCTTCTACATATAAAAAGTGCAACATTAAACAGTTTCAAGTCAACTCATCATTAGGGATGATACTCGAAACCGGTTTTCCCGGTTGTTTGATAAGAAAAGAACCGAGTCCTCGGACTCGAATCCCTTTTTGAGAACCGGTACCCGTTATCGAGACCACTATAGTAAAGGAATTGAGTTGGTTCTTTATTCGAATCCCGTCCCGACCAGAAATGCTCCGTGGGACATCACAAGAAATGACGTCACGTAGCTCAGTCATTAGGCGCAGATAGCGAAAGCAGGAAAAACAATGGACCGGAAAAAGCGCTCCAAAGTGTAATAAAGTTCAAAACAAAAGCTATAATCCATCGAATAACTTTACTGAGAGATTTGAGCAGGGTAAAACACATGACCAACACTTTTACCACCAACCGGAAACATAGCAACCAGGCTAGCAACGCACCTCCTTTACGGCAGCTGTCGCAACGTTCTTAAAACAACCGCAGCACATACATATATATACAACATATCTCCCTTTTTTAACTTTTGTTTTTCTTTCCTTGTAAACAAAACAAAATCACACTGTATATGTGTTGTCTGTCTAATTATAAATAATGCAGACGAGGCGTGTTGGCTGAGTTCTTGACGTTTACTTTCACGGGTGACGACATGCAACAACACTTTTCGGGGCTACCGCGCATGCTCGTAACTCCCGTTGCATGCTGGGTAGTGTAGTTGTTATATTCTCTAGCTCATAACATTTTTCCCCCTATAAAGAAATAATGTTAACTCAATAAAGTGTATTTCTTTTTTTAGCTTTAGCTTTTCATTTTTTAGCATTGTAACCACATTTGCAAACAACTTTTCTCTTCATAGAATTTTCTTTCAATAAAGAAATAAAGTGCAAAAATGTCAAAGCATCATAACAAACAGTTATGTTCCAATAGCTGCAGAAGTGCACTTTTTGGAGAGCTGTATTATTTTCAGTTTTGTGCCCAAGGGACTGATTTTATTTAACACTATATTATTATTTATACACCTATAGTGATCACAGAGACAGGTTGTTTTTGTGTTACTGTATATATTTGTTTCTCTGAAAAATCCCACTTAATATACTTTGGGTAACAACAGTCAATATTTATTTATTTTACTTTATTTTTTTAGGTGGGTAACAGTCAATATTTATTTATTTATTAGATTTTATTTTTTCTTATATAATAAAAGTGAGCTTTTGTTAAACCAAATATTGTGTGTTTTTTTCCATATACAACAACCTATCTGGACTCCATAAGAGAATCGATAAGGAATCGGTTCGATAAGAGGATTTGATAATGGGCTCGAACTCGATAATTCCTTATCAAACATCATCCCTACTCATCATGCTTAATTTATTACAGCATTTGGGAAGCCTGTAGTGGATTTTTATGATGTAAATGTTATATTTGTATCAACATGTGATAGCAGGGACCCTGCCATTCAAAACTAGGCTGCTGCATTACTAATGATTCATGTAACTATAACTGAAAAAAATAGTACAATAGCAATAGGAGAGACTATTCATCCCTGAACACCATGGAGTTCATGTAGGCTTAATGATGCACTTACATTATTATATCAACTATCAGAGACAGAAACTATTCATTTAACATGATGTCCTTTTTTTGCTGCTTCAACACAGCTCAATCAACACAGAAAAAGGTCAAGTGAAATAACAGACAGACAGGGCTTTGCTGTCCGTAACACACACACACACACACACACACACACACACGGCAAAATGAGCTAACGTTACGCTAAAAGCTAATTAGCCTTCACCTCAAGCCAGGATTGCGAGCTAGAAGGTCGACGGGCTCATAGTGATGTTACTAGTAGTTGACTGGGAGGTGTTCATTATCATTTGGGGAGAGTCCGCAGCATGATGATTACCTGCTAAGCACCTACCTGCTCAACGCTGGAGCACTGACTACATATGTGCGCTTGTTTTACGTCTCTGTGAGAAGGAGAGACAAGAAAGAGTGAGTGTAGCGTAATGCCCGCAGCTAAAAGCAACTGCGTGAGAACGTATACTCCAATATCATCATATCATTTAAAAATGTAACCTTGTAGACGCATATCAAATATTATTTCCCTCACAATCTCCTTAAGCGCAGTCCTTGTCCTCGCAGGTGTCGGTCCACGGTGTCCGCGGCCGTGCATGTGTCGCCACCCGGCCGACCACAGGGACTGCCTGCAACACCCGCATGCCAGAGATGTCATGTGTGAGGCCGTCATACAGCATCCCAATCAGTCTGATCCTGGTCCAGGAACCAAGGAGACCAAGTGGACCGTCAGTCTCCCAGAGGAGTACAGTAAGTAACTCTCATTATATCATATTGCTTTTTACTCATATTTAGCTTTTGGATTCCAATCTTTGGTTTGTGTGGGTTCTGTCTGTGTTTGTGTGGGTTCTGTCTGTGTTTGTGTGGGTTCTGTCTGTGTTTGTGTGGGTTCTCTCAGCCTACAAGAACATGTCGGCCTACTTTCACCTCAATTAAAGTCAAGTCTGGGTTTTTTTGTGTGTCGCCCTGTGACATATTCTTACAATAGAACCTGCTTGAGTCCCTTATGTCCACCACCCGTTTATGTTGTCTTGGTCCACCCGCTTTTTAGGACCAAAAAGTGCCCGATTGAGTCGACATCAAATTTAACAGCCAAAAGAGTCATTTCTATGAAAAATGAGTCCGTTTATCAGGGCTCGGGTTGTACGGTATATCGGTTCTAGTATAGTACCGGACTTTGAATATGACCAATGTATGATCCTGTAACTACTTGGTATCAGATCCATACCTAAATGTGTGGTATCATCCAAAACTAATGTCAAGTATCAAAGAAGAGAACAATAAGTGATTATTACATTTGAACAGAAGTGTAGATAGAACATGTTCAAACAGAAAATAAGCAGATATTAACAGTAAATGAACAAGTGGATTAATGATCCATTTTTTACAGTTTGTCCCTCATAATGTGTACAAAATAATAGGTGTATAAATGACACAATATGTTACTGCATAATTAGGAGTCTTTGTTTGTTTACTTACTACTAAAAGACAAGTTGTCTAGTATGTTCACTATTTTATTGAAGGACTAAATGACAATAATAAACATATGTTTCATGTACACTAACATTTGTCGTTACAATAAAGACAATAATGACATTTTTTGTGGTCCCCTTTATTAAGAAAAGTATCAAAGTATCGAAATACATTGTGGTACCGGTACTGGTACCAAAATATTGGTATCGGGACAACCCTAATCAGGGCTGTATTCAAATAGTTCAAGGGGACTTATTACGCAAAAGCAACTTTTCTTACCTGTTGTTACCTGCTGTTGGGTATTTGGGATTTGCATAAGTCCCCGAAATTTGAAAGCAAACTTGGCAGGCATTGTGGAGATATTTATAAAACAATCTTGCCTTAACTCATACAAGAAACGAGCCGTTTGGAGTTTTTGCTACATATATCTATATATGGTAGCGATGTACCCAAAGTGCCTTGCGCGAGTCCGCCATAGTAGTCAAGAAGCTCCTTCTTTTTCTCTATCCTCATGTTGTGGGGCAGAACGGCTCGTACATGCACATGCATCCTCCGTTGTTGACATTTCTAAAACAAAGTAGCGTATACAGTGGTGGTCAAAAGTGTATGTACACGTGTAAAGAACATCATGTCATGGCTGTCAATCATTTCTACAACTCTTATTTGTTTGTGATGTAGTGATTGGAGCACATACTTGTTGCTCACTAAAAACATTCATGAAGTTTGCTTCTTTTATGAATTTATTATGGGTCTACTGAAAATGTGACTAATCAAAAGTATACATAATATTTGCTGACATGTCCCTTGGCAAGTTGACCTGCAATAAGGCGCTTTTGGTAGCCATCCACAAGCTTCTGCTTGACCACTTGACCACTAAATTGCTGCAGTTCAGCTAAATGTGTTGCTTTTCTGACATGGACTTGTTTCTTCAGCATTGTCCACACCTTTAAGTCAGGACTTTGGGAAGGCCATTCTAAAACCTTCATTCTAGCCTGATTTAGCCATTCCTTTACCACTTTTGACGTCATTGTCCTGTTGGAACACCCAACAAGACCCAACCTCCGGGCTGATGATTTTAGCTTGTCCTGAACAATTTGGAGCTAATCCTCCTTTTTCATTGTCCCATTTAAAGCAGCAGTTCCATTGTGGGAATTTTTCCAGTTCAACAAAAAACTTAGTTTTTTTTGTCCTGATTAAGAGGAATTATTTGACGGTTGAAGTGGGTTGAAAAGTAGTCGCCAGAAAAAAGGGTGGAAATAGGGCTTTGCAAAAAATGGAATTCTGGAAAATCCTGGAATTTTTTGGAACTTGGAAAAATGATAGTTTGAATGTCCAGGATGAGTTGAATGTGTTGAAGGTGGAATGGGTTGAAAAATGTGGAAATTGTGCAACTTGGAAAAATGTCCCATTCATTTTGAATGGGGAAAAATGTCCCTGAAAACTGGGAATTCTTGG
This sequence comes from Entelurus aequoreus, assembly GCF_033978785.1. Classification (NCBI taxonomy): domain Eukaryota; kingdom Metazoa; phylum Chordata; class Actinopteri; order Syngnathiformes; family Syngnathidae; genus Entelurus; species Entelurus aequoreus. The sequence continues at coordinate 93,639,998 of NC_084733.1, forward strand.
AAATCCGGGATTTTTTTTTTTAATTGTTGAAGGAGAGCACACCATTTTGAAAAATGTGGAAATTGTGCAACTTGGAAAAATGGCCCATTCATTTTGAAAGGGGAAAAATGTCCCTCAAAAGTGGGAATTCTTGGAAATCTGGGAATTTTTTTAAATTGTTGAAGGTGAGCACACACATTTGAACAGGCTGAATATTTTGGAGTTGGAATGGTTTGAATAGGTTGAAAAATGTGGGAATTGTGGAACTTTGAAAAATGTCCCATTCATCTCAATGGGAATTTCATGGAAATTTGGGAATTTCGGGAAAAGCTGGAATTTTTTTGAAAATGTTAAGACTTGACTGTTCTGAATGAGTTGAAGTGGTTGGTGTTGGAATTTTTCAAATCGGTCGAGAAATGTTGAAGTAGTAACATTTTTAATTGAGAAATGGTATTCAGGAATTTCGGGAAAATCGGGAATTTTTCCAGTTAAAAAAATAACTTTGTTTTTTGTCCTGATTAAGAGGAATGTTTGGATGGTGCAACGATTGAAGTGGGTTGAAAAATGTGGAAGGAGTAGTCCACAGAACAAAAACATTTCCAGGGAATTCCTGGAATTTTTTGGAACTCATCCTGGAAATTCAAACTATCATGTTTCCCATGATAGTTTGAATTTCCAGGATGAGTGGAATTTGTTGAAGGTGGAAAGGTGTGAATAGATTGAAAAATGTGGAAATGGTGAATGTTTGAAAAATTACTCAACTGCTGAGCACTGCGCACCTGTCTGGGCGCGCAGTGCTCACTCTAAACAACTTGATGTCCCGATCAACGAAGCCTTGCGTGTTATCACTGGATGCCTGCGCCCCACCCCTGTGGAGCTACTGCCCATCTTAGCAGGCATCCAACCCGCTGAGCTTCGTCGCCAAGGTGCTGTAGCAACTCTGGCGGGCCGGGCAAACATGGATGAGAACCACCTGCTCCATGAAAGGCTCACACTCTCCTCAGAGCCAACGCCCCGCCTCCCCTCCAGAGACCCACTGGTACCAGCCGCCCTGAAGCTCCTGCAGCAATGCAGTGACAACAACATCAGGGCGGCTCACTGGGCGAATCACAAATGGAGCACGGACCTGGAGCATACCATCTCCTCCAGACTCCGTGACTTCATACCTGACACCGGCTCAATACCAGGCCTCTCACTACCACGAGTGGCCTGGGTGAGGCTTAACCGCCTCCGAACTGGTGTCGGTCGCTTTCGCTCAAACATGTTCCAGTGGGGCTTAGCACCTAACGCGACGTGTGAGTGTGGCGCGGAGGAGCAGACTGCCGACCACGTGATCCTGCGTTGCCCGATTTATCGTGCTCCTAATGGTTTGCGTGGCCTGGCGGACCTGGATGACTGCTCGGTGACCTGGCTCACTTCTGTGTGTCCTGACATATGAACGGGAGGGCCCCCCGGGCCTGGGGTGGTAAAAGGCATAGACCCTCGGCCTCAGGTCCGGGTGCCGGAAAACAGCTGCCCATACGATGAAGAAGAAGGTTGAAAAATTACCAATTAATTTTAAATGGGAAAAATGTCCCGGAACACCTGGAATTCTGGGAAATCTGGGAATTTTTTAAAATTGTTGAAGGAGAGCACACACATTTGAACAGGCTGAATATTTTGGAGTTGGAACGGTTTGAATAGGTTGAAAAATGTGGGAATTGTGGAGCTTTAAAAAATGTCCCATTCATCTCAATGGGAATTTCGGGAAAAGCGGGAATTTTTTGAAAATGTTAAAAGACTTGACTGTTCTGAATGAGTTGAAATGGTCGGTGTTGGAATTTTTCAAATCGGTCCAAACATTTTGAGGTAGTAACATTTTTAATTCCAGGAATTTCGGGAAATGCGGGACTTTTTCCAGTTCAACAAACAAAGTGGGTTGAAAAATGTGGAAGGAGTAGTCGACAGAAAAAAGGGTTTGAAAAAAAAGGAAATTCTGGGAATTCCTGGAATTTTTTGGAACTTGGAAAAAAAATATTTCCAGGATGAGTGGAATGTGTTGATGTTGGAATGGTTTGAATTGGTTTTAAAATGTGGGAATTGTGCAAGTTGGAAAAATGGCCCATTCATTTTGAATGGGGAAAAAGTCCCTGAAAACTGGGAATTCTTGGAAATCCTGGAATTTTTTTAAATGGTTGAAGGTGAGCACACACATTTGAACAGGCTGAATATTTTGGAGTTGGAACGGTTTGAATAGGTTGAAAAATGTGGGAATTGTGGAACTTTGAAAAATGTCTCATTCATCTCAATGGGAATTTCATGAAAATGTGTGAATTTTGGGAAAAGCGGGAACCTTTTTTTTTTTAAATGTTAAAAGACTTGAATTTGGAGCTAATCCTCCTTTTTCATTGTCCCATTTAAAGCAGCAGTTCCATTGTGGGAATTTTTCCAGTTCAACAAACAACTTTGTTTTTTTGTCCTGATTAAGAGGAATTATTTGACGGTTGAAGTGGGTTGAAAAGTAGTCGCCAGAAAAAAGGGTGGAATTAGGGCTTTGCAAAAAATGGAATTCTGGAAAATCTTGGAATTTTTTGGAACTTGGAAAAATGATAGTTTGAATGTCCAGGATGAGTGTAATGTGTTGAAGGTGGAATGTTTGGAATGGGTTGAAAAATGTGGAAATTGTGCAACTTGAAAAATGTCCCATTCATTTTGAATGGGGAAAAATGTCCCTGAAAACTGGGAATTCTTGGAAATCCGGGATATTTTTTTTTAATTGTTGAAGGAGAGCACACCATTTTGAAAAATGTGGAAATTGTGCAACTTGGAAAAATGTCCCATTCATTTTGAAAGGGGAAAAATGTCTCTCAAAAGTGGGAATTCTTGGAAATCCGGGAATTTTTTTTAAATTGTTGAAAACGTTGAATATTTTGGAGTTGGAACGGTTTGAATCGGATGAAAAATTGTGGCACTTTGGAAGATGTCCCATTGATTTCATGAAAATGTGTACATTTTGGGAAAAGCGGGAATTTATTTTTAGAAAATGTTAAAAGACTTGAATTTGGAGCTAATCCTCCTTTTTCATTGTCCCATTTAAAGCAGCAGTTCCATTGTGGGAATTTTTCCAGAACAACCAACAACTTTGTTTTTTTGTCCTGATTAAGAGGAATTATTTGACGGTTGAAGTGGGTTGAAAAGTAGTCGCCAGAAAAAAGGGTGGAATTAGGGCTTTGCAAAAAATTGAATCCTGGAAAATCCTGGAATTTTTTGGAACTTGGAAAAATGATAGTTTGAAGGTCCAGGATGAGTGGAATGTGTTGAAGGTGGAATGTTTGGAATGGGTTGAAAAATGTGGAAATTGTGCAACTTGGAAAAATGTTCCATTCATTTTGAATGGGGAAAAATGTCCCTGAAAACTGGGAATTCTTGGAAATCCGGGATTTTTTTTTTAATTGTTGAAGGAGAGCACACCATTTTGAAAAATGTGGAAATTGTGCAACTTGGAAAAATGTCCCTGAAAACTGGGAATTCTTGGAAATCTGGGATTTTTTAAAAATTGTTGAAGGAGAGCACACAATTTTGAAAATGTTGAATATTTTGGAGTTGGAACGGTTTGAATCGAATGAAAAATTGTGGAACTTTGAAAAATGTCCCATTGATTTCAATGGGAATTTCATGAAAATGTGTGAATTTTGGGAAAAGCGGGAATTTATTTTTAGAAAATGTTAAAAGACTTGAATTTGGAGCTAATCCTCCTTTTTCATTGTCCCATTTAAAGCAGCAGTTCCATTGGCAGCAAAACAGGCCCAGAGCATAATACTACCACCACCATGCTTGACGGTAGGAATGGTGTTCCCGGGATTAAAGGTCTCACCTTTTCTCCTCCAAACATATTGCTGGGTGTTGTGGCCAAACAGCTCCATTTTTGTTTCATCCGACATCACATGGACAAAGATAAGACCTTCTGGAGGAAAGTTCTGTGGTCAGATAAGAGTTGTAAAAATTGATGTACAGTCAAGACAGCCATGACATCATGTTCTTTACACGTGTATGTACACTTTTGACCACCACTGTAGTTCCAACTTCATCTGCCAGTCGATGGCAACTGGACTGCGATCCATTGAATGCCCTGAGAATGGACTAACTGGTTAAAAAACAACAATAATAACAACACAACTTAAAGACACAGATATTTGTAAAAAAGTGAATGGAAAAATATCAATCTCATCACCCTAGTATCGGCTTGATACTGATAATACGATACTAATGGAAGTGTTGTGACTTTGTGTCTTGGCAGGGAATGTTTTCGTCACATATTCGGTGGACATCGCTGTGGAGATGACTCCCTTCACCAAGTTTCTGACCAGTCACGGCTTCAAACCAGCAGTAGGTGATCCCACTTCTCCCCAACCTTTCATGTCCCTACAGAGTCCCTAAATCCTCCCCACTTTCACGCAACAGATTGATATATTTGACAGTCCCATCAGACGAATGGGCATCACCAGATGGATGGACAGATTTTTGAATGACGTAAGTCTCAGTGGTATACTTAAACAAATAAACATGTTTACTCACTGGTACATTCATAAAATGTGAACAATTTCCAGCAATCAGTCGTCATCATTGTGGCCATCAGTCCCAAGTACAAAGAGGTTGTGGAGGGGGATGGTAATGATGAGCACGGGATGCACACTAAATACATCCACAACCAGGTGAGTTGTCTCAGGTGAAGCTTGCGATGTCTTTCCTGTGCTGGATGGAAATAGTACACACCTCAACTAGATGATGTGTGAATGCTCCAATGCTGACAGAATGTAGTATGAATGGAAGAATCGTTTCAATGTTGAACAGTTTGCATTTCCAGGAAAACCGGAATTTGGTTTAGAACTTGGGAAAGGGTTAATTGGATGAGTTGAATGTGTTGAAGGTGGAATGGTTTGAATTGGTTTAAAAATGTGTAAATTGTACAACTTGGAAAAATGGCCCAGTCATTTTGAATGGGGAAAATGTCCCTGAAAACTGGGAATTCTTGGAATTAGTTTTTAAAATGTTGAAGGAGAGCACACAATTTTGAACAGGCTGAATATTTTGGAGTTGGAATGGTTTGAATCGGATGAAAAATGTGGGAGTTGTGGAACTTGGAAAAATGGCCCATTCATTTTGAATGGGGAAAATGTCCCTGAAAACTGGGAATTCTTGGAAATCCGGGATTTTTTTTTTTAATTGTTGAAGGTGAGCACACAAATTTGAACAGGCTGAATATTTTGGAGTTGGAACGGTTTGAATAGGTTGAAAAATGTGGGAATTGTGGAACTTTAAAAAATGTCCCATTCATCTCAATGGGAATTTCGGGAAAAGAGGGAATTTTGTTGAAAATGTTAAAAGACTTGACTGTTCTGAATGAGTTGAAATGGTTGGTGTTGGAATTTTTCAAATCGGTCCAAAAATGTTGAGGTAGTAACATTTTTAATTCCAGGAATTTCGGGAAATGCGGGAATTTTTCCAGTTCAAAAAACAAAGTGGGTTGAAAAATGTGGAAGGAGTAGTCGACAGAAAAAAGGGTTGGAGAAAAAAAAGGGAATTCCTGGAATTTTTTGGAACTTGGAAAAATGATAGTTTGAATGTCCAGGATGAGTGGAATGTGTTGAAGGTGGAATGGTTGGAATAGGTGGAAAAATGTGGAAATGGTGGAAGTTTGAAAAATGGCTAATTCATTTTGAATGGGGAAAATGTCCCTGAAAACTGGTAATTCTTGGAAATCCGGGATTTTTTTTTCAATTGTTGAAGGAGAGCACACAAATTTGAACAGGCTGAATATTTTGGAGTTGGAACGGTTTGAATAGGTTGAAAAATGTGGGAATTGTGGAGCTTTAAAAAATGTCCCATTCATCTCAATGGGAATTTCATGGGAATTTCGGGAAAAGAGGGAATTTTGTTGAAAATGTTAAAAGACTTGACTGTTCTGAATGAGTTGAAATGGTTGGTGTTGGAATTTTTCAAATCGGTCCAAAAATTTTGAGGTAGTAACATTTTTAATTCCAGGAATTTTGGGAAATGTGGGAATTTTTCCAGTTCAAAAAACAAAGTGGGTTGAAAAATGTGGAAGGAGTAGTCGACAGAAAAAAGGGTTGGGAAAAAAAAGGGAATTCCTGGAATTTTTTTGAACTTGGAAAAATGATAGTTTGAATTTCCAGGATGAGTGGAATGTGTTGAAGGTGGAATGGTTTGAACAGGTGGAAAAATGTGGAAATGGTGGAAGTTTGAAAAATGGCCCATTCATTTTGAATGGGGAAAATGTCCCTGAAAACTGGGAATTCTTGGAAATCCGGGATTTTTTTTAAATTGTTGAAGGTGAGCACACACATTTGAACAGGCTGAATATTTTGGAGTTGGAACGGTTTGAATCAGATGAAAAATGTGGCAATTGTGGAACTTTAAAAAATGTCCCATTCATCTCAATGGGAATTTCGGGAAAAGCGGGAATTTTTTGAAAATGTTAAAAGACTTGACTGTTCTGAATGAGTTGAAATGGTTGATGTTGAATTTTTCAAACCGGTCGAGAAATGTTGAGGTAGTAACATTTTTAATTGAGAAATGGTATTAAGGAATTCCAGGAAAAACGGGAATTTTTCCAGTTCAAAAAACAAAGTGGGTTGAAAAATGTGGAAGGAGTAGTCGACAGAAAAAAGGGTTTGAAAAAAAAGGAAATTCTGGGAATTCCTGGAATTTTTTGGAACTTGTAAAAAATGATAGTTTGAATGTCCAGGATGAGTGGAATGTGTTGAAGGTGGAATGGTTTGAATCGGTTGAAAAATGTGGAAATGGTGGAAGTTTGAAAAATGGCCAATTCATTTTGAATGGGGAAAATGTCCCTGAAAACTGGGAATTCTTGGAAATCCGGGAATTTTTTTTACATTGTTGAAGGAGAGCACACACATTTGAACAGGCTGAATATTTTGGAGTTGGAACGGTTTGAATCGGATGAAAAATGTGGCAATTGTGGGAATTTCATGGAAATTTGGGAATTTCGGGAAAAGCTGGAATTTTTTTGAAAAAGACTTGACTGTTCTGAATGAGTTGAAATGGTTGGTGTTGGAATTTTTCGAATCGGTCGAGAAATGTTGAAGTAGTAACATTTTTAATTGAGAAATGGTATTCAGGAATTTTGGGAAAACTGGGAATTTTTCCAGTTCAAAAAATAACTTTGTTTTTTGTCCTGATTAAGAGGAATGTTTTGAAGGTGGTATGATTGAAGTGGGTTGAAAAATGTGGAAGGAGTAGTCCACAGAACAAAAAAATTTCCAGGGAATTCCTGGAATTTTTTGGAACTGGGAAACATGATAGTTTGAATTTCCAGGATGAGTGGAATTTGTTGAAGGTGGAAAGGTGTGAATAGGTTGAAAAATGCGGAAATGGTGAATGTTTGAAAAATTACCAATTAATTTTAAATGGGAAAAATGTCCCGGAACACCTGGAATTCTGGGAAATCTGGGAATTTTTCAAAATTGTTGAAGGTGAGCACACACATTTGAACAGGCTGAATATTTTGGAGTTGGAACGGTTTGAATCAGATGAAAAATGTGGGAATTGTGGAACTTTGAAAAATGTCTCATTCATCTCAATGGGAATTTCATGGAAATTTGCGAATTTCGGGATAAGCGGGAATTTTTTTGAAAATGTTAAGACTTGACTGTTCTGAATGAGTTGAAATGGTTGGTGTTGGAATTTTTGAAATCGGTCGAGAAATGTCGAAGTGGTAACATTTTTAATTGAGAAATGGTATTCAGGAATTTCGGGAAAATTGGGAATTTTTCCAGTTCAAAAAATAACTTTGTTTTTTGTCCTGGAATGTTTTGACGGTGGAACAATTGAAGTGGGTTGAAAAATGTGGAAGGAGTAGTCCACAGAGAAAAGGGTTTTGAAAAAAAAAAAGGGAATTCCTGGAATTTTTTGGAACTTCGAAAAATTTCCAGGATGAGTGGAATGTGTTGAAGGTGGAATGGTTTGAATAGGTTGAAAAATGTGGGAATGGTGGAAGTTTGAAAAATGGCCAATTCATTTTAAATGGGAAAAATGTCCCGGAAAACCTGGAATTCTGGGAAATCTGTGAATTTTTGTAACTTGTCAAAGAAAAGCCTGCGATTCCTGAATAGGCTGAACAGTTTGAAGTTGGAACTCTTTGAATGGGGTGAAAAATGTGCAAGGTAGAGCGCCAAAATGTGGAGAAGAAGAATAACAATAAATGAATGAATGTTGGAGTATAAAACATGTGTGAAACATGTTTGGAACATTCACACATTACAAAGTAGTTTGAATCATTTCAAATGCACACAAAGAATGTAAACACTACCTTCATTAAAAGATGTGAATCTTCTATTTGTTGCAGATCCAAAATGAGTTCATCCAACAAGGCTGCCTGAACTTCCGCTTTATTCCGGTGTTGTTTCCCAACACTACCAAGGTACCTAGCATGGAATACCGTGTTTTTCGGAGTATAAGTCGCTCCGGAGTATAAGTCGCACCGGCCGAAAATGCATAATAAAGAAGGAAAAAAACATATATAAGTGGCACTGGAGTATAAGTGGCATTTTTGGGGGAAATGTATTTGATAAAAGCCAACAGCAAGAATAGACATTATTTAAAATGTGTAAAGAATAGTGAACAACAGGCTGAATAAGTGTACGTTATATGAGGCATAAATAACCAACTGCTATGTTAACCTCACATATTATGGTAAGAGTCATTCAAATAACTATAACATATAGAACATGTTTACCAAACAATCTGTCACTCCTAATTGCTAAATCCCATGAAATCTTATACGTCTAGTCTCTTACGTCAATGACATCAATAATATTATACGATATTTGACGCTAATGTGTTCATCATTTCACACATAAGTCGCTCCTGAGTATAAGTCGCACCCCCGGCCAAACTATGAAAAAAACTGCCACTTATAGTCCCAAAAAATACGGTACTGCAGGAGCGCAGTCCAAGTCCACAATGAATTCTTCAATTTGGCTGGGAGAATTGAATTTGCCAGTTTTAATGTACAAACCCCAAAAGCAGTGAAGTTGTCACGTTGTGTAAATGCTAAATAAAAAGAGAATACAACAAATCCTTTTCAACTTATATTCAATTGAATAGACTGCAAAGACAAGATATTTCATGTTCACACTTACCAACTTTGGTATTTTTGGCAAATAATCATGAACTTAGAATGTAATGGCAGCAACACATTGCAAAAAAGGCATTTTTACCAGTGTGTTACATGGCCTTTCCTTTTAACAACACTCAGTAAAGGTTTGGGAAGTGAGGAGACACATTTTTGAAGTGGAATTCTTTCCCATTCTTGCTTGATGTACAGCTTAAGTTGTTCAACAGTCTCCTTCTGCTATTTTACTTTACTTTTACTATGAAGCCACGCTGTTGTAACACCTGGCTTGGCGTCGTCTTGCTGAAATAAGCAGGGGCGTCCATGATAACAACATATGTTGCTCCAAAAGCTGTATGTACCTTTCAGCATTAATGGTGCCTTCACAGATGTGTAAGTTACCCATGTCTTGGCCACTAATACACCCCCATACCATCACACATGCTGCCTTTTACACTTTCACCCTAGAACAGTCCCTGTGGTTCTTTTCCTCTTTGGTCCACAGTTTCCAAAAACAAATTTGAAATGTGGACTCGTCAGACCACAGAACACTTTTCCACTTTGCATCAGTCCATCTTAGATGAGCTCAGGCCCAGCTAAGCCGACGGCGGTTCTGGGTGTTGTTGATAAACGGTTTTCGCCTTGCATAGTAGAGTTTTAACTTGCACTTACGGATGTAGCGACCAACTGTAGTTACTGACAGTGGTTTTCTGAAGTGTTCCTGAGTCCATGTGGAGATATCCTTTACACACCGATGTCGCTTTTTGATATTACGTTCAAGGTGCATAATATCATGGCTTACGTGCAGTGATTTCTCCACATTCTCTGAACCTTTTGATGATATTACGGAGCGTAGATGGTGAAATCCCTCAATTCCTCGTTGAGAAATGTTGTCCTTCAACAATTTGCTCGGGCATTTGTTGACAAAGTGGTGACCCTCGCCCCGTCCTTGTTGGTGAACGACTGAGCATTTCACGGAAGCTGCTTTTATACCCAATCATGGCACCCACCTGTTCCCAATTAGCCCGTTCACCTGTGGGATGTTCCAAATAAGTCTTTTGATGAGCATTCCTCAACTTTCTCACTCTTTTTTTGCCACTTGTGCCAGCTTTTTTGAAACATGTTGCAGGCATCAAATTCCAAATGAGCTAATATTTGCAAAAAATAACAAAGATTCTCAGTGTGAACATGAAATATCTTGTCTTTGCAGTTGAAAAGGATTTGTTGTATTCTCTTTTTATTTACCATTTACACAACGTGACAACTTCACTGCTTGTGTACTCGCAGTGTGTATATAAAATGTTTATGGAGGGTTTCAAAGCAAAGCCACCATGATTGACATAAAAGCTCCTCATGTCTGTGTTGACGTAACAGGAACATGTCCCCCGCTGGCTCCAAAACACGAGGATCTACAAATGGCCCCAAGACACCCAGGACCTGCTGCTGCGTCTGCTGAGGAAGGAGCGCTACATCATTCCCCACACCGAGACACCCCTCACCATCAAAGTCATCCCGCTCTGAGGAATACTGCTTGTCCATATTCTGCTTACGAGGGAAGCTGGAGCCTATCCCAGCCTTCTTCAGGTGAGAGTCAGGCTCCGGACTTGCCTGAACTACTCACCACTCGTCTTATTTCTTGACTTTATTCCAAGGAGGTGCATATTTACAGAAGTGAGGGGGACCCTAACAGAAGGAACAATGGTGTGTTTGTGCCACTCAATGAAAAGTTGTACTGACAACAACTATGAAAAGATCTGAAAGAAGAGGAGTAAAGTATGAAATAGTGATAAATGTGTAGTCATCATGATTGTTTCTTAGTGTTGCTCTATTGAAAAGGGAACAAAAAAGGAGGGCAAAACTTGTCAGGTTCAAACTATTTATCAAACAAGACAAGAAGCAAAGAATCACGCAGAGACAACTATGAAAAGATCTGAAAGAAGAAGAGTAAAGTATGAAGTAGTGATAAATGTTTAGTCATAATGATTGTTTCTTAGTGTTGCTCTATTAAAAAAGGAACAAAAAAGGAGGGCAAAACTTGTCAGGTTCAAACTATCTATTAAACAAGACAAGAAGCAAGGAATCACGCAGAGACAACTATGAAAAGATCGGAAAGAAGAGGAGTAAAGTATGAAATAGTGATAAATGTTTAGTCATAATGATTGTTTCTTAGTGTTGCTCTATTAAAAAGGGAAGACAAAAAAAGGAGGGCAAAACTTGTCAGGTTCAAACTATTTATTAAACAAGACAAGAAGCAAGGAATCACGCAGAGACAACTATGAAAAGATCTGAAAGAAGAGGAGTAAAGTATGAAATAGTGATAAAGGTTTAGTCATAATGATTGTTTCTTAGTGTTACCCAATTTAAAAGGGAACAAAAAAGGAGGGCAAAACTTGTCAGGTTCAAACTATTAAACAAGACAAGAAGCAAGGAATCACACAGAGACAACTATGAAAAGATCTGAAAGAAGAAGAGTAAAGTATGAAATAGTGATAAATGTTTAGTCATAATGATTGTTTCTTAGTGTTGCTCTATTAAAAAGGGAAGAAAAAAAGGAGGGCAAAAATTGTCAGGTTCAAACTATCTATTAAACAAGACAAGAAGCAAGGAATCACGCAGAGACAACTATGAAAAGATCTGAAAGAAGAGGAGTAAAGTATGAAATAGTGATAAGTGTTTAGTCATAATGATTGTTTCTTAGTGTTGCTCTATTAAAAAGGGAAGAAGAAAAGGAGGGCAAAACTTGTCAGGTTCAAACTATTAAACAAGACAAGAAGCAAGGAATCACGCAGAGACAACTATGAAAAGATCTGAAAGAAGAAGAGTAAAGTATGAAATAGTGATAAATGTTTAGTCATAATGATTGTTTCTTAGTGTTGCTCTATTAAAAAGGGAACAAAAAAAGGAGGGCAAAAATTGTCAGGTTCAAACTATCTATTAAACAAGACAAGAAGCAAGGAATCACGCAGAGACAACTATGAAAAGATCTGAAAGAAGAGGAGTAAAGTATGAAATAGTGATAAGTGTTTAGTCATAATGATTGTTTCTTAGTGTTGCTCTATTAAAAAGGGAAGAAGAAAAGGAGGGCAAAACTTGTCAGGTTCAAACTATTTATTAAACAAGACAAGAAGCAAGGAATCACGCAGAGACAACTATGAAAAGATCTGAAAGAAGAGGAGTAAAGTATGAAATAGTGATAAAGGTTTAGTCATAATGATTGTTTCTTAGTGTTACCCAATTTAAAAGGGAACAAAAAAGGAGGGCAAAACTTGTCAGGTTCAAACTATTAAACAAGACAAGAAGCAAGGAATCACACAGAGACAACTATGAAAAGATCTGAAAGAAGAAGAGTAAAGTATGAAATAGTGATAAATGTTTAGTCATAATGATTGTTTCTTAGTGTTGCTCTATTAAAAAGGGAAGAAAAAAAGGAGGGCAAAAATTGTCAGGTTCAAACTATCTATTAAACAAGACAAGAAGCAAGGAATCACGCAGAGACAACTATGAAAAGATCTGAAAGAAGAGGAGTAAAGTATGAAATAGTGATAAGTGTTTAGTCATAATGATTGTTTCTTAGTGTTGCTCTATTAAAAAGGGAAGAAGAAAAGGAGGGCAAAACTTGTCAGGTTCAAACTATTAAACAAGACAAGAAGCAAGGAATCACGCAGAGACAACTATGAAAAGATCTGAAAGAAGAAGAGTAAAGTATGAAATAGTGATAAATGTTTAGTCATAATGATTGTTTCTTAGTGTTGCTCTATTAAAAAGGGAACAAAAAAAGGAGGGCAAAAATTGTCAGGTTCAAACTATCTATTAAACAAGACAAGAAGCAAGGAATCACGCAGAGACAACTATGAAAAGATCTGAAAGAAGAGGAGTAAAGTATGAAATAGTGATAAGTGTTTAGTCATAATGATTGTTTCTTAGTGTTGCTCTATTAAAAAGGGAAGAAGAAAAGGAGGGCAAAACTTGTCAGGTTCAAACTATTTATTAAACAAGACAAGAAGCAAGGAATCACGCAGAGACAACTATGAAAAGATCGGAAAGAAGAAGAGTAAAGTATGAAGTAGTGATAAATGTTTAGTCATAATGATTGTTTCTTAGTGTTGCTCTATTTAAAAGGGAACAAAAAAGGAGGGCAAAACTTGTCAGGTTCAAACTATTTATTAAACAAGACAAGAAGCAAGGAATCACGCAGAGACAACTATGAAAAGATCTGAAAGAAGAAGAGTAAAGTATGAAATAGTGATAAATGTTTAGTCATAATGATTGTTTCTTAGTGTTGCTCTATTAAAAAGGGAACAAAAAAGGAGGGCAAAACTTGTCAGGTTCAAACTATCTATTAAACAAGACAAGAAGCAAGGAATCACGCAGAGACAACTATGAAAAGATCTGAAAGAAGAAGAGTAAAGTATGAAATAGTGATACATGTTTAGTCATAATGATTGTTTCTTTGTGTTGCTCTATTAAAAAGGGAACAAAAAAGGAGGGCAAAACTTGTCAGGTTCAAACTATCTATTAAACAAGACAAGAAGCAAGGAATCACGCAGAGACAACTGAAAAGATCTGAAAGAAGAGGAGTAAAGTATGAAATGGTGATAAATGTTTAGTCATAATGATTGTTTCTTAGTGTTGCTCTATTAAAAAGGGAAGAAAAAAAGGAGGGCAAAAATTGTCAGGTTCAAACTATCTATTAAACAAGACAAGAAGCAAGGAATCACGCAGAGACAACTATGAAAAGATCTGAAAGAAGAAAAGTAAAGTATGAAATAGTGATAAATGTTTAGTCATAATGATTGCTTCTTAGTGTTGCTCTATTTAAAAGGGAACAAAAAAGGAGGGAAAAACTTGTCAGGTTCAAACTATCTATTAAACAAGACAAGAAGCAAGGAATCACGCAGAGACAACTATGAAAAGATCTGAAAGACGAGGAGTAAAGTATGAAATAGTGATAAATGTTTAGTCATAATGATTGTTTCTTAGTGTTGCTCTATTAAAAAGGGAAGAAAAAAAGGAGGGCAAAAATTGTCAGGTTCAAACTATCTATTAAACAAGACAAGAAGCAAGGAATCACGCAGAGACAACTATGAAAAGATCTGAAAGAAGAAGAGTAAAGTATGAAATAGTGATAAATGTTTAGTCATAATGATTGTTTCTTAGTGTTGCTCTATTAAAAAGGGAAGAAAAAAAGGAGGGCTAAAATTGTCAGGTTCAAACTATCTATTAAACAAGACAAGAAGCAAGGAATCACGCAGAGACAGAGTTCAATTTTGCTCATGAGGAGAAACGTTTGGGGCTGCACACACAGTTACAGTCTCCCACCACGCTCTGAGGCACAGCTCCCGCGCTCCTCTATTTATTCAGGAGTTCCCCAGTTAACATCGCCGAGGGAGTGGTCACACCTTGGACCGCCTTGTCTCTGCTTCGTCTGCGTGCCGCCGTCTTATCTTCCTTGGGGTGCTTGAAGTCCTCGGCTGTTAGCGGGCTAAAGCAAAGACAACATCTGCGGCGAGGCCACCCCTCATACGCCGTGGAAGATTACAAGTCGCGTGCCTTTGGACCGCTGCCTCCTGAAGTCGACCATGATCTCCTCGGTCTCGTCGACGTTCTGGACCAGCTTGTTGGTTCTGCACCAGTCAGCCAGATGTTTCACCTCCTCCCTGTAGTCCATGTCGTCGTGGTCACGGGCGACGCCCACTACTGTTGTGTCGCCCGCATACTTAATGATCCACGAGGGAAATTGTTCCACACAGTGGCTCAGTTACAAAGGATGGAAAGGGTAAGGTTGGAAAGGGTAAGGCACACAAGGGCACAAAAAGAGGGCGGAAACAAAAGGGATAAAGTAGACTAAAAATGTACCATAGTAGCAATATAAAATATAACATATATGTAATATTTACATATTATATAAACAATACATAACAAATGCAAATTACCATGTACAATATTACAGTTTATGTAACAGCTGCAGCAAAAAAAAGAAAAGAAAAAAGGATGGCATTAAAAAAAAAAGTATTTTTAACTCATTTTATTTACTTTTCTTATTCTTTAGCACATTTTCCAATTTTAATGTATTCTGTGCAACAGCTGACAATTTAAATGTGCAATAAATGAGGTTTTATGATTTGTTGGTCAAGTCCGCGATTCTGTCTTTAAAATGGCTACTTCCGGTTCCGGTGTTGGAATGTGAAAACACGTCCGATTTTTTTTTTTTTTTTCAGTTTCTCTTGATGTGTGCGTAATGGTTTCTGTACAAGTCGGTCCTTGTTGTGCCAAGTCTCAAATATTTTCTTCCAAGACAAAGACAGCGACACAGGGTGTCGTACCGCTTTTACTTTGAAAATAAAACCCATGACGTCTGCAAATGGAAATAAAATAAACATCCGTTTTGGTCTGTTTTGCGTTCTTGTTTACGAGGATTTTTACATTTTTGAATATAAGATGAAAATCAAATATTTTTTTGATATTTAGATATTACTTTTAAACAACAAAAAAATGTGGGCCAGTGGTCCGTGTACCTTCCGTTTATTTTATTTCTAATTCTGAAACGCAAATCAAAAAATAAAATTAGGGCCTTTTTTTTCGAATTTATTATACATGGCAGATTTTAAAACACAAAGGGTTGATTTTCATTCAAATATTGCCATAAAATTGGATTTTGTGCTGTTTTCCTTTGATGGATTACATTTTTTCCAGATAAACACTAAACTCGAAAAAAAAATATGTTCATCCAAATGCAAAAATGCATGTTTATCTATTCAATGACACTTTTTAAAAACGAAAATAGGACGCCTGCTGTACAAAGATGTTAGCGTTATGCTAAAAACATGCTAAACGCAAAGGAAAAGCTAAAATACTGCTTCCGGTTCAATTTGTGTATTTTTCACACAGATAAACATACATTGGAAAAAAAAAAAGTGCATCCAAATGCAAAAATGCGTCTTTATCTCTATGAAAAATACCCAAATTGAACCGGAAGCAGTATTTTAGCTTTTTCTTTGCGTTTAGCATGTTTTTAGCATAACGCTAACATCTTTGTTCAGCGTGTGTCCTTTTGTCGTTTTAAAAAGTGTCATGAAATAGTGTTTTAACCTTTGTTTCACAACTGAATATAGTTTTTTTAATTTCCGTTTAAGAATTGGAAATAGAATGAACGGAAGGTGCACGGACCACGGTGTCGTAGTAATTGTACCCGCTTTTACTTTGAAATAAAACATCCGGTTTGGTCTGTTTTGCGTTCTTGTTTACTGAGATTTTTATTTTTGGAAATATAAGATCAAACCGTTTTTTATATTTATATATTACTTTTAAACAACAACTAAACTTATGTTTTGGGTATTTTAATTTCCTTTTCTGTATTTTGAAACGACGTTCAAATTGTTGTTGTTTTTTTTCAATGTCCATTTATGAAAAGAACATTCAATGACCAAAACATTGTACGAAACAGTGTCATAAATAAGTGTAATAAACACGATTCACCACAAGATGGCAGCCTTTCTCACAAATGAAGACTCGAAACAATGAAGAATCGAATACAATAAAAGGTATTATTGTCATTAAACATTAGCTAGTGGCTAACTTGTTTTTGTTTCTTCATTTCTTTTATACTTCATTTATCAACATTGTAGCCATATTTAAAACCGGATATTTACATGTCATGATAAATGATTTACCAAAGGCGTAAGAAGGGAAACAGCCCTCCATATTTATTAGACTAAACATGCTCTGTTTGCTGCATCTTTTATCACATTCCTGCTTCCGGTAAACACGCCAATAAATCCTACTTTTATTGTTCCAGAGCTTTCCGTGCACTCGACTCGGCCTTATCAGCTTGAACCAAAGCAGACGCACACAGATGTGCTCCTATCAAGGCCAGGATCTCATTTCCACCTCGTCTAGAAACATCTAAACATGTTGCCTACTACTGCTACTACTACTTCTTATCTACTACACACTTTTTTCACCAAGTAACACCACATAGTCATTGTTATATATTGTATATAATATAATATATCACATATACTGTATATATAATATGTAAATATTACATATATATTATATTTTATATTGCTATTATGGTACATTTTTATTTTACTTTCCATCTTTACACTTTCTGTGTGTAACAATTTCCCTTGTGGGTCATTAAAGTTAGTCTAAGTTGTCTAAGTCTGAATAAAAATAGAGTTTATTTGTTGCAGACCTGGCCAAATATTTGGACTCGTCAGTGAGTGAGAACATACTGACAATGTTTAACAGCAACACTCGTACATTAGGGATAAAGGTTCCGCCCTACTCCTTCAAAATAAACCACTTCCTGTTGCTCTTTAAAGGCCTACTGAAACCCACTACTACCGACCACGCAGTCTGATAGTTTATATATCAATGATGAAATCTTAACATTATAACACATGCCAATACGGCCGGGTTAACTTATAAAGTGACATTTTAAATTTGCCGCTAAACTTCCGGTTCGAAACGCCTCTGAGGATGACGTATGCGCGTGACGTAGACCGGGGAACACGGGTATGCCTTCCACATTGAAGCCGATACGAAAACGCTCTGTTTTCATTTCATAATTCCACAGTATTCTGGACATCTGTGTTCGTGAATCTGTTTCAATCATGTTCATTGCATTATGGAGAAGGAAGCCAAGCAAGCAAAGAAGAAAGTTGTCGGTGCGAAATGGACGTATTTTTCGAACGTAGTCAGCCACAACAGTACACAGCCGGCGCTTCTTTGTTTACATTCCCGAAAGATGCAGTCAAGATGGAAGAACTCGGATAACAGAGACTCTAACCAGGAGGACTTTTGATTTGGATACACAGACGCCTGTAGAGAACTGGGACAACACAGACTCTTACCAGGATTACTTTGATTTGGATGACAAAGACGCAGACGTGCTACTGTGAGTATGCAGCTTTGGCTTTTTTTTGCGTATGTACGTAACTTTTTTAAAATATATAAGCTTTATGAACCTTGGGTTAGGTGAACGGTCTTTTGGGCTGAGTGATTGTGTGTGTTGATCATGTGTTTGAATTGTATTGGCGTGTTCTATGGAGCTAGGAGCTAGCAGAGGAGCTAGGAGCTAGCATAACACGTACCGTACCGTAAGTGCGCGTCACGTACGTAACTTTTTAAAAATATATAAGCTTTATGAACCTTGGGTTAGGTGAACGGTCTTTTGGGCTGAGTGATTGTGTGTGTTGATCGGGTGTTTGAATTGTATTGGCGTGTTCTATGGAGCTAGGAGCTAGCAGAGGAGCTAGGAGCTAGCATAACAAACACGCAGGTGTTATTATGCAGGATTAATTTGTGGCATATTAAATATAAGCCTGGTTGTGTTGTGGCTAATAGAGTATATATATGTCTTGTGTTTATTTACTGTTGTAGTCATTCCCAGCTGAATATCAGGTACCGTGAGTATGCAGCCTTGGCTGCTAAACATTCGATAACTTGACCGTATGTGCGCGTCACGTACGTAACTTTTTAAAAATATATAAGCTTTATGAACCTTGGGTTAGGTAAACGGTCTTTTGGGCTGAGTGATTGTGTGTGTTGATCAGGTGTTTGAATTGTATTGGCGTGTTCTATGGAGCTAGGAGCTAGCAGAGGAGCTAGGAGCTAGCATAACAAACACGCAGGTGTTTTTATGCAGGATTAATTTGTGGCATATTAAATATAAGCCTGGTTGTGTTGTGGCTAATAGAGTATATATATGTCTTGTGTTTATTTACTGTTGTAGTCATTCCCAGCTGAATATCAGGTCACCCCCGGCTCTCACAGCATCTTCCCTATCTGAATAGCTTCAACTCCCCACTAGTCCTTCACTTGCACTTTACTCATCCACAAATCTTTCATCCTCGCTCAAATTAATGGGGAAATTGTCGCTTTCTCGGTCCGAATCTCTCTCACTTCATGCGGCCATCATTGTAAACAATAGGGAACTTTGCGTATATGTTCAACTGACTACGTCACGCTACTTCCGGTAGGTGCAAGCCTTTTTTTTATCAGATACCAAAAGTTGCAATCTTTATCGTCGTTGTTCTATACTAAATCCTTTCAGCAAAAATATGGCAATATCGCGAAATGATCAAGTATGACACATAGAATAGATCTGCTATCCCCGTTTAAATAAAAAAAATTCATTTCAGTAGGCCTTTAATAGCGTCTTGACTAAGGGACACGCCCCTTTGAGATGCGTGTCCACGGCGAGACGAGGCAAACTAAGTAATACATAAATAAAATGTGCATTAATAGACATGATTTGGTGTGGAAAAGACAATAAACTGCATGTAAGTTAGTTGAGGACTTAAAAAAAAAAAAAATGCAATACACGCATTTACTGCAAGGCAGCCTTTGGTCTCTTGTTTTGAAAAACCTCTTAGGAAGTGGCACTGGGCTGCCACAGAAGGGCTAGCCGAATGTTCGCTCCTTTTTTTTTTTCTTTTTTTAAAAATTGAACACAAACATTTATAATTCACACAAAAGTCAAGGCACTTGCAACATGAAGGAAAGAAAACAAAAGCAAATACAAATAGAGTAATAATACTAAAAATATGGGGGGGAGAAAAAGTGCGACCTAAATCACTTTAAATGTTTTTAACAAGGATGGATGTTCGCTACTAGCTAGATGAGAATTTTTATTTATTTATTTATAAACCTTTATTTATAAATTTCAACATTTACAAACAGTTGAGAAATAATAATCCAAGTAAGTACAAAAAACAGTACAAAACAGAGCCAGGAGGTTGTAAATCAAACATTTTACAACCCCCTGGAGCTAGACGAGAAAGTGGAGGGAGTACCGAAGGTTGGTCTCTTATTTTGAAAAACATTTTAGGAAGTGGCACTGGACTGCGGCAACGGTGGCTTCTTGCTACAGAGAGGCTAGCCGGATGTTCGCTCCTTTTTTTTCTTTTCTTTTTTTTAATTGAACAACAAACATATTTATAATTCACACAAAAGTCAAGGCACTTGCAACATCAAGGAAAGAAAACAAAAGCAAATACAGATAAGAGTAATAATGCTAAAAATACTAATATGGGGGGAAAAGACAAAAAGTGCTACCTAAATCACTTGAAATGTTTCTATCAAGAACGGATGTTCGCTACTAGCTAGATGAGAACGTGGAGGGAGTACCTTAGGTTGGTCTCTTATTTTGGAATAACGTCTTA
>NC_084733.1:93665280-93675280 GCF_033978785.1 Entelurus aequoreus
ATCTGCACATTGTTTACAATCATGGCCACCAGCAGCGAGAGCGATTCGGACCGAGAAAGCGACGATTACCCCATTAATTTGAGCGAGGATGAAAGATTCGTGGATGAGGAAAGTGAGAGTGAAGGACTAGAGGGCAGTGGAAGCTATTCAGATAGGGAAGATGCTGTGAGAGCCGGGTGGGACCTGATATTCAGCTGGGAATGACTACAACAGTAAATAAACACAAGACATATGTATACTCTATTAGCCACAACACAACCAGGCTTATATTTAATATGCTACATAACAAACACCTCCCCCCTCCCGTCCATATAACCCGCCAATACAAATCAAACACCCGCACAACACACTCAATCCCACAGCCCAAAGTACCGTTCACCTCCGCAAAGTTCATACAGCACATATATTTCCCCAAAGTTACGTACGTGACATGCACATAGCGGCACACACGTACGGACAAGCGATCAAATGTTTGGAAGCCGCAGCTGCGTACTTACGGTAGCGCATCTGCTATCCAACTCAAAGTCCTCCTGGTAAGAGTCTCTGTTGTCCCAGTTCTCCACAGGCCAATGGTAAAGCTTGACTGTCATCTTTTGGGAATGTAAACAATGAAACACCGGCTACGTGTTTGTGTTGCTGCAGCCGGCCGCTAATACACCGCTTCCCACCTACAACGTTCTTCTTTGCTGTCTCCATTGTTCATTAAACAAATTGCAAACGATTCACCAACACAGATGTCCACAATACTGTGGAATTTTGCGATGAAAACAGACGACTTAATAGCTGGCCACAATGCTGTCCCAAAATGTCCGCTACAATCCGTGACGTCACGCGCAAACGTCATCATACCGAGACGTTTTCAGCATTTTGCCGCCGTACTCAATGAAGGAAAGTACAGACGCTAAGTTTCCATGCACTGAATTAGTCTGACTTCTCAGATAATTTGCCTTGAAAAGAGATTCCCACAACACATGTGAACATAATCATTTGATTGTCTTTGGCTTTTTAAACATTAGCACACCTAGATGATGAAACTGGACACCAGTTCTCTCTGGCATACCTGTGAGCCCCTCTCCATGGGGGGCCGCCCTTTGCTCCATTATTCACAGGCGGGGAGGACCAGGCTGGGGGATGGGCGACTGTTAGCACCAACTAGCATACAAATACAGATCTAGAATAGGGATGGCCTAACTTTTTGCCTCCAAGGGCCACATCTAAACGTAGCAATGAAGATGATGTTTTACTCATCATCTTCAACTCACTTTCTGACAGTCTCTTCAGGATGCACCGTTTTATTTACGTGCCTCCACTTGGACAGCGTCTTCCCCTTGTTGTAGTGGTGTAGCGTGCAAGGACGGGAGTGGAAGAAGTGTCCAAAGATGGCGCTAACTATTTTAATGACATTCAGCATCTCCTCATCCGTGGCTCACTAGTGCAACAACAACACCCGAAATGTGTCCCGTGACCGGAACTCTCTAATAACTAAAGTTCCTTGGGTGAATAATGTCAACTCACTACACCGGTATGTTTTAGTGCTTTCATGGCGAGTTTACTGACAGATATAAGTAAGAACTTTATACCAGAAATGGCAACATGTACGTAACATGTAAGCAAATACGCCACAGCGTCAGTTCCGGTCCTTCAACAATTTTGTAATTCCACAAAAAGAGGGAATTTTTCAGAAAATGGTAAACAAAAATATGAAAAAAATGATTTAAAATGTGGTGTGGGTATTTTTCCCATCACTCAATAAATGTTGAAGTGTCCTAGTGGTTAGAGTGTCCGCCCTGAGATGGGTAGGTTGTGAGTTCAAACCCCGGCCGAGTCATACCAAAGACTATACAAATGGGAGCCATTACCTACCTGCTTGGCACTCAGCATCAAGGGTTGGAATTGGGGGTTAAATCACCAAAAATGATTCCCGGGCGCGGCTACCGCTGCTGCTCACTGCTCCCCTCACCTCCCAGGGGGTGATCAAGGGTGATGGGTCAAATGCGGAGAATAATTTCGCCACACCTCGTGTGTGTGTGTGACTATCGTTGGTACTTTGACCTTAACTTTAGGTAGTAACATTTTGTATTGAGAAATGGTATTCAGGAATTTCGGGAAAACCGGGAATTTTTCCAGTTCAAAAAAGATCTTTGTTTTTTTTTCCTGATTAAGAGGAATGTTTTGACGGTGGAACGATTTAAGTGGTTTGAAAAATGTGGAAGGAGTAGTCCACAGAAAAAAAGGGTTTGGAAAAAAAAAAGGGAATTCCTGGAATTTTTTGGAACTTGGAAAAAATGGTAGTTTGAATGTCCAGGATGAGTGGAATATGTTGAAGGTGGAATGGTGTGAATAGGTTGAAAATCGTGGAATTGGTGAATGTTTGAAAAATGGCCAATTCATTTTAAATGGGAAAAATGTCCCGGAAAACCTGGAATTCTGGGAAATCTGGGAATTTTAAAAAATTGTTGAAGGTGAGCACACACATTTGAACAGGCTGAATATTTTGGAGTTGGAACGGTTTGAATCAGATGAAAAATGTGGGAATTGTGGAACTTTGAAAAATGTCCCATTCATCTCAATGGGAATTTCATGGAAAATTGCGAATTTCGGGAAAAGCGGGAATTTTTTGGAAAATGTTAAAAGACTTGACTGTTCTGAATGAGTTGAAATGGTTGGTGTTGGAATTTTTCAAATTGGTCGAGAAATTTTGAAGTAGTAACATTTTTAATTGAGAAATGGTATAACGGAAATCCTGGAACTTTGGGAAAACCGGGAATTTTTCCAGTTCAAAAAACAACTTTGATTTTTGTCCTGATTAAGAGGAATGTTTGGACGGTGGTAGAGGGTTGAAAAATGTGGAAAGGAGTAGTCGACAGAAAGAAGGGTTTGGAAAAAAAACGGGAATTATCGGAATTCCTGGAATTTTTTTGAACTTAGAAAAATGATAGTTTGAATGGCCAGGATGAGTGCAATATGTTGAAGGTGGAATGGTTTGAAAAGTTTGAAAAATGTGGAAAAAAGGGTTTGAAAAAAAACGGGAACTATGGGAATTCCTGGAATTTTTTTAACTTGAAAAATAAATAGTTTGAATGTCCAGGATGAGTGCAATATGTTGAAGGTAGAATGGTTTGAATAGATTGAAAAATGTGGAAAAAAGGGTTTTAAAAAAAGGGAATTCCTGGAATTTTTTGGAACTTGAAAAAAATATATAGTTTGAATTTCCAGGATGATTGGAATATGTTGAAGGTGGAATGGTGTGAATAGGTTGAAAAATGTGGAAATGGTGGAAGTTTGAAAAATGGCCAATTCATTTTAAATGGGAAAAATGTCCCGGAAAACCTGGAATTCTGGGAAATCTGGGAATTTTGATAAAATTGTTGAAGGTGAGCACACACATTTGAACAGGCTGAATATTTTGGAGTTGGAACGGTTTGAATGAGATGAAAAATGTGGGAATTGTGGAACTTTGAATGGCCCAATCATCTCAATGGGTATTTCATAGAAAATTGCGAATTTCGGGAAAAGCGGAAATTTTTTGGAAAATGTTAAAAGACTTGACTGTTCTGAATGAGTTGAAATGGTTGGTGTTGGAATTTTTCAAATTGCTCGAGAAATGTTGAAGTAGTAACATTTTTCATTGAGAAATGGTATTCAGGAATTTCGGGAAAACCGGGAATTTTTCCAGTTCAAAAAACAACTTTGTTTTTTGTCCTGATTAAGAGGAATGTTTGGACGGTGGAAGAGGGTTGAAAAATGTGGAAAGGAGTAGTCGACAGAAAAAAGGGTTTGAAAAAAACCCCAGGAATTATCGGAATTCCTGGAATTTTTTTGAACTTAGAAAAATGATAGTTTGAATTTTCAGGATGAGTGGAATATGTTGAAGGTGGAATGGTTTGAATAGGTTGAAAAATGTGGAAAAAAGGGTTTGAAAAAAAAACAGGAATTATGGGAATTCCTGGAATTTTTTTAACTTGAAAAAAAAATTGTTTGCATTTCCAGGATGAGTGGAATATGTTGAAGGTGGAATGGTTTGAATAGGTTGAAAAATGTGGAAAAAAGGGTTTGAAAAAAAAACAGGAATTATGGGAATTCCTGGAATTTTTTTAACTTAAAAATAAATAGTTTGCATTTCCAGGATGAGTGCAATATGTTGAAGGTGGAATGGTTTGAATAGATTGAAATATGTGGAAAAAAGGGTTTGAAAAAAAACCTCCGGAATTATGGGAATTCCTGGAATTTTTTTAACTTGAAAAAGAAATAGTTTGAATGTCCAGGATGAGTGGAACATGTTGAAGGTGGAATGGTTTGAATAGGTTGAAAAATGTGGGAAAAAAGGGTTTGAAAAAAAACAGGAATTATGGGAATTCCTGGAATTTTTTTGAACTTAAAAAAATTATAGTTTGAATTTTCAGGATGAGTGGAATATGTTGAAGGTGGAATGGTTTGAATAAGTTGAAAAATGTGGAAAAAAGGGTTTGAAAAAAACCCCGGGAATTATTGGAATTCCTGGAATTTTTTTAACTTGAAAAATAAATTGTTTGCATTTCCAGGATGAGTGGAATATGTTGAAGGTAGAATGGTTTGAATAGGTTGAAAAATGTGGAAAAAAGGGTTTGAAAAAAAAAACGGGAATTATGGGAATTCCTGGAATTTTTTTTAACTTGAAAAAAATATAGTTTGAATTTTCAGGATGAGTGGAACATGTTGAAGGTGGAATGGTTTGAATAGGTTGAAAAATGTGGAAAAAAGGGTTTGGAAAAAAAAAAACAGGAATTATGGGAATTCCTGGAATTTTTTTAACTTAAAAAATAAATAGTTTGCATTTCCAGGATGAGTGGAACATGTTGAAGTTTGGAATGGTTTGAATAAGTTGAAAAATGTGGAAAAAAGGGTTTGAAAAAAACCCCGGGAATTATTGGAATTCCTGGAATTTTTTGAACTTGAAAAAAAAATGGTTTGCATTTCCAGGATGAGTGGAATATGTTGAAGGTGGAATGGTTTGAATAGGTTGAAAAATGTGGAAAAAAGGGTTTGGAAAAAAAACCCGGGAATTATTGGAATTCCTGGAATTTTTTTAACTTGAAAAAAAAAAGGTTTGCATTTCCAGGATGAGTGGAATATGTTGAAGGTGGAATGGTTTGAATAGATTGAAAAATGTGGAAACGGGGAATGTTTGAAAAATGGCCAATTCATTTTAAATGGGGAAAAATGTCCCGGAAAACCTGGAATTCTGGGAAATCTGGTAATTTTGGGAATTTTTCAAGGAAAAGGCTGCGATTCCCGAATAGTCTGAACAGTTTGAAGTTGGAAAAGTCTGTAGAAGAAGAAGAAGATGAATTTAGGTGTAGAAAACGATGTGTGAATGTAACGGAGCATGCACACTATTATCAGTGATCAGCAACACCGACCCTGGTATGGGATGGATATCACCATATGGATATCACCATATGCAGTATCGCCCACCCCTAGTTGCTATCCAAGGCATGTCTTCTGCCTGCAGCAGAGCCCCCCCCCCCCCCCCCCCCTCCCCTCCCTGCATGATGTTATGGTGGCTCCAGCAGCCTCACCATGGACTATGTCAGCCTTCTTTGGCTTGCAGCTCATGCGGGAGTGGAGCTGCTCATAGATTGGATAAACACGCTGTCATTCATGAGCAAATAGTCAACAAAGCCAGTAACAGTGACAGGAAGCACGCAGTACATGCATGGCAGGGATATTGCAACTGAAGATGGCTGACTATCAGGATGTTGGCAAGACAGGAGAATCGGACTGAGATGGTGCGTAGCTGACACAACACATGAGTGCAGTTCATGATGACACCAAGAAGCAACAACAATACATCAAACTATCAGCAGCTGGAGGCAACATGAAGACCAGAGGGTAGGATGGAGACATCATGCACTCCCAGCAGTTAAATTATCAATAGTTTTTAATAGAGATGTCCGATAATATCGGCCGGCCGATAAATGCTTTAAAATGTAATATCGGAAATTATCGGTATCGTTTTTTTTATTATCAGTATCGTTTTTTTTGTTGTTTTTTTATGAAATCAACATAAAAAACACAAGATACACTTACAATTAGTGCACCAAGCCAAAAAACCTCCCTCCCCCATTTCCTTCTGTTATTAATATTCTGCTTCCTACATTATATATCAATATATATCAATACAGTCTGCAAGGGATACAGTCCGTAAGCACACATGATTGTGCGTGCTGCTGCTCCACTAATAGTACTAACCTTTAACACTTCATTTTACTCATTTTCATGAATTACTAGTTTCTATGTAACTGTTTTTATATTGTTGTACTTTCTTTTTTATTCAAGAAAATGTTTTTAATTTATTTATCTTATTTTATTTTATTAATTTAAGAAAAAAAAAGGACCTTATCTTCACCATACCTGGTTGTCCAAATTAGGCATAATAATGTGTTAATTCCACAACTGTATACATCAGTATCGTATCGGTTGATATCGGTATCGGTAATTAAAGAGTTGGACAATATCGGAATATCGGATGTCGGCAAAAAACCATTATCGGACATCCCTAGTTTTTAATGATCACGGTTATTTACAAGTGTACGTACACTTTTCACCACCACTGTATAATCGCCTCATGATATTATTACACAATTGGCTATGAATTTGTGATACTTTTTGAGTAACAAACTGCAGGAAAGATATGCTAATTATGTGTGGAAGTGGAGCGAGGGATTGCTGATCGTCTTTGACAAAAGCTTGTTGTCATGACAACAAGCTTAGGGTGCGTGACATTAATCGATTTTAAATTGCATTCCTATGAATTTATTAGTAATTAATCAATATAATTGATAGCCTACATCAGCAAGGCCATGTGTTTACTAGCATTTAGTTTTAGTGCTCCCAACTCCTGGATATTAACCATCTCCTCCTCCCTGCTCCCTCACTTCTCTCATATGCACACCAAATTGTGGTGCACATATTCCCACCCGGAATGGTGGAGGCCTAGACTGACTAATGTTGTGCATCGTGGCACACACCACCGCTCGAATGCCATCTGCGTGCCACTGTGAGCGAGCCTGGCTCGCATTCCACATTGTGCAGCTTTTTTAAATACACGCCCGCCTCACATGAGATGATTAAAGGCTTTCGCTGATTAACACCCACACACACACACACACACACACACACACACACACACACACACACACACACACACACACACACACACACACACACCACATTTAAAGTTTGCAGACTCTGTAGAATAAACATTTATCATCTGGAACACATGTAGGCGTGTATAGACACAAAACCACAACAGCAGTGAAGTTGTCACGTTGTGTAAAAGGTAAATAAAAAGAGAATACAACAAATCCTTTTCAACTTATATTCAATTGAATAGACTGCAAAGACAAGATATTTCATGTTCAAACTGGTTATTTTTTGCCAATATTAGCTCATTTGGAATTTGACGCCTGCGACATGTTTCAAAAAAGCTGGCACAAGTGGCAAAAAAGAGTGAGAAAGTTAAAAGGAATGCTCATCAAAGACTTATTTGGAACATCCCACTTGGGAACGGGCTAATTGGGAACAGGTGGGTGCCATGATTGGGTATAAAAGCAGCTTCACAAACAAGGACGGGGGCGAGGGTCACCACTTTGTCAACAAATGCCCGAGCAAATTGTTGAAGGACGACATTTGTCAACAAGGAATTGAGGGATTTCACCATCTACGCTCCGTAATTTCATCAAAAGGCTCGGAGAATCTGGAGAAATCACTGCACGTAAGCACCAATCAAAAAGCGACATCAGTGTGTAAAGGATATCACCACATTTTCTTAATACTTGTGTATGATTTTATTGTCATAATTTTATTGCATGATTTTTGTACCCCTTTAATTCAGGTAGCCAGGGACCGCAGATGGAAATGATCTATTTAGCTATAATCTGGTACAGAACATATCTGTCTTTGAGCTTAATGTTTCTGTACATTGTCCCTTCAAATAAAGACTAAACTAAACTAAACACGGGCTCAGGAACACTTCAGAAAACCGCTGTCGGTAACTAAAGTAGGTCGCTACATCTGTAAGTGCAAGTTAAAACTCTACTATGCAAAAGCCAAAGCCATTTATCAACAACACCCGGAAACGCTTCGCTGGGCCCGAGCTCATCTAAGGTGGACTGATGCAAAGTGGAAAAGTGGTCTGACGAGTCCACATTTGAAATTGTTTTTGGAAACCATGGACCAAAGAGGAAAAGAACCTAGGGTGAAAGTGTAAAAGGCAGCATGTGTGATGGTATGGGGGTGTATTAGTGGCCAAGACACGGGTAACTTACATATCTGTGAAGGCACCATTAATGCTGAAAGGTACATACAGCTTTTGGAGCAACATATGTTGCCATCCAAGCAACGTTACCATGGACGCCCCTGCTTATTTCAGCAAGACGACGCCAAGCCAGGTGTTACAACTGCGTGGCTTCATAGTAAAATAACATTTGTGGCACATTATGAAGGCTAAAATATGAGAAGGGAGACTGTTGAACAACTTAAGCTGTACATCAAGCAAGAATGGGAAAGAATTCCACTTCAAAAATGTGTCTCCTCACTTCCCAAACCTTTACTGAGTGTTGTTAAAAGGAAAGGCCATGTAACACACTGGTAAAAATGCCTTTTTTTGCAACGTGTTGCTGCCATTCCATTCTAAGTTCATGATTATTTGCCAAAAACAACAAAGTTTCTCAGTGTGAACATGAAATATCTTGTCTTTGCAGTCTATTCAATTGAATATAAGTTGATTTACCATTTACACAACGTGACCACTTCACTGCTGGGTTTTGTGTATATATATATATACATATATATATATTTTCACTGCTTTTCCACATGCAAACGTGGACTTGTATGCAAACCTTTGTGTCATGTGTGCTGAGAGGAGCCAACAGTGCATCTGGTTTGCACCACGTGGTCTCCGGCTGCTACCCGAGACTCCACACTCCCTGTCCTTCCATGACCCAAGCCAGGAACACTCCCACCAGTCATGCCCGTGTAATTCAATGCCGGCTTCCTGTGCCTTTTCCCCCCTCCTCCTCTCCTCTTTCTTAGCGTCCACAGCGAGGCCTGTCTGAACATGCTGTCTCTCACTAATAAATCAGTATCAACATCAGCCTCCCCTCACAGCTGACAAAAGTCCACCAATCTTAGTCTCTCTCCATGTCAACAAGCTTGTATGCGTCACACCAACTTGCTCCTGATGTTGTGACGGCAGGAGGAACCCGGTCTGCGAAGTAAGAGAGGGAGAGGAAGTGGATAAAGAACAAACCCAAGCGTTCTCCAAGGAAACCTTTAATGGCGTCCAAAGGAGTTAGATCTCGGTCCACTAGTGGGATACTAGGTTTACTTTCCTCTGGTAAACATCCTGTCTTGGCTGCATTGAGATGTCATTACTTGGGGAGAGCAGATGTTCTGATCACATTTGACATTTTGGTGTTTGGAAGTGGACTTCATGTGTGGTCGGAGGGGAAAACCGTTCTGCAGTTTTCTAGAACAGACCGAGGCCCGACTTGATGTCAGAGGGAAAACATTGGAGATGCTCAGCTTGTTGTTGGAGAAAGAACACAACCTAAAATATTGGTTGGAAATGATTTGTTGTATTCTCTTTTTGTTGACTATTTCCACAACATGACAACTTCACTGCTTTTGTAGAAGCCCAGTTGACAGACTCTTTGTTTACAATAGAGAGGGCAATCAAATATGTTTTACATAACATTGTGATTTCAATATTGATAAAAATTATTAGTTTGGCCATAATCGTGCAGCCCTAATGACAACATACAGTGGTGGTCAAAAGTGTACGTACACGTGTAAAGAACATCCTGTCATGGCTGTCTGGAGTTTACTATCATTTCTATTTGTTTGTGATGTAGTGATTGGAGCACATACTTGTTGTTGTTGTGATGTAGTGATTGGAGCACATACTTGTTGTTGTTGTGATGTAGTGATTGGAGCACATACTTGTTGCTCACAAAAA
>NC_084733.1:93680280-93690280 GCF_033978785.1 Entelurus aequoreus
CATTTCCCGGGAAATATCCGGCGGCATGATGACGTATGCGCGTGACGAAGTCAGTATAACGGAAGTTATGGTACCCCGTAGAATCCTATACAAAAAGCTCTGTTTTCATTTCATAATTCCACAGTATTCTGGACATCTTTTGCAATTTGTTTAATGAACAATGAAGGCTGCAAAGAAGACAGTTGTAGGTGGGATCGGTGTATTAGCAGCGGACTACAGCAACACAACCAGGAGGACTTTGTTGGAGCGCTAGCCGCGCTAGTCGCCGACCTCACCTTGACTTCCTACGTCTCCGGGCCGCCAAACGCATCGGGTGAAGTCCTTCGTTCTTCCGCCGATCGCTGGAACGCAGGTGAGCACGGGTGTTGACGAGCAGATGAGGGCTGGCTGGCGTAGTGAGAGAGCTAATGTTTTTAGCATAGCTCTGTGCGGTCCGGTTGCTAAGTTAGCTTCAATGGCGTCGTTAGCACAGCATTGTTAACCTTCGCCAGCCTGGAAAGCATTAACCGTGTATTTACATGTCCACGGTTTAATAGTATTGTTGATTTTCTATCTATACTTCCAGTCAGGGGTTTATTTTTTTTTGTTTCTATATGCAGTTAAAGCACGATGCTATCACGTTAGCTCGTAGCTAAAGCATTTCGCCGATGTATTGTCGTGGAGATAAAAGGCACTGAATGTCCATTTCGTGTGCTCGACTCTCATTTTCAAGAGGATATAGTATCCCAGGTGGTTTAAAATACAAATCTGTGATCTACAATAGAAAAAGGAGAGAGTGTGGAATCCAATGAGCCAGCTTGTACCTAAGTTACGGTCAGAGCGAAAAAAGATACGTCCTGCACTGCCCCTCAAGTCCTTCACTGTAACGTTCCTCATCCACGAATCTTTCATCCTGGCTCAAATTAATGGGGTAATCGTCACTTTCTCGGTCCGAATCTCTCTCGCTCCATTGTAAACAACGGGGAATTGTGAGGAATACTAGCTCCTGTGACGTCACGCTACTTCCGCTACAGGCAAGGCTTTTTTTTTATCAGCGAGCAAAAGTTGCAATCTTTATCGTCGATTCTCTCTACTAAATCCTTTCAGCAAAAATATGGCAATATCGCGAAATGATCAAGTATGACACATAGAATGGATCTGCTATTCCCGTTTAAATAAAAAAAAATCATTTCAGTAGGCCTTTAAGATTGTTTTTTTTCACTTTTGTTATGTTTTTGTTGATTTGAATAGTATTTTTAGAATGTGCCTTTAAAACATTAGCTGTGGGCCGCAAATGGCCTCCGGGGGCACACTTTTGACACCCCTGCTGTAGATAATAACAAATGAAATGTGATAAATCTATGGATAAAAAGCAGATGCGCGTTTATCATAACTCTCTCTCTCTCTGTCTCTGCCCCTCCCTCACCAATGCTGCTGCTTGTTTTGTTTTCAACCCCTTCTTAACCCTGGACGTACATTGAAAATACACGCGACCCTAACTCAAAATGCCGGACATTTTGAGGCATTTAAGAAACTCCGCCCTGACAGCTCCGCAAAAGAGGACATGTCCGGTGAAAAGAGGACGTACGGTCAGTCTATGCTAGCCCGTTAGCTGCTAGCATGCCGTGTGTTGTGCCTCGGTGTGCATTGTTTACACAACGTGCGTTACGCTACTTAATATGTCCGTGTGGAAACTCGTTCGGTGCACCGAACCGAAACCCCCGTACCGAAACGGTTCAATGCAAATACATGCACCGTTACACCACTGGTAATTGGTAATGTGTTAAAAATGATTGATTTTTTAAAAAATTTCAATTGATTTTGTCACTGGAACTCCATTCCCATCCCTCTTATTACACTGTGAAGTAGTGTGTGTGTGTGTGTGTGTGTGTGTGTGTGTGTGTGTGTGTGTGTGTGTGTGTGTGTGTGTGTGTGTGTGTGTGTGTGTGTGTGTGTGTGTGTGTGTGTGTGTGTGTGTGTGTGTGTGTGTGTGTGTGTGTGTGAGACGCCTCCCATAAGTATGCAGCGCGCTCAGTCTGCACTGAGAGGTTCAGCTGAGGCAACGTGAAGACGGCGTGTCCTCATTCTTCTGTAACAAATGTCACGTTCCCTTGTTGGGAAGACTGTGGTGTGTCCCACTGCTCACACTACCTTTCCCACACTGGCTGCTCTCGTCTTGATCTGTCACTGCTCGTGCAGTTATACCGGGCATGCCGCTCACTTTCTCATGTATTTGTAGGCATTTTGTTTAAGAAAAAAATAAACAGGTATCTCTTATGTGTGACTGCCATCATATTGCAGTCTACACGTATCTCTTATGTGCGACTGCCATCCTATTGCAGTCTACACGTATCTCTTATGTGTGACTGCCATCATATTGCAGTCTACACGTATCTCTTATGTGTGACTGCCATCATATTGCAGTCTACACATATCTTATGTGTGACTGCCATCCTATTGCAGTCTACACGTATCTCTTATGTGTGACTGCCATCATATTGCAGTCTACACGTATCTCTTATGTGGGACTGCCATCATATTGCAGTCTACACGTATCTCTTATGTGTGACTGCCATCATATTGCAGTCTACAAGTATCTCTTATGTGTGACTGCCATCATATTGCAGTCTACACGTATCTCTAATGTGCGACTGCCATCATATTGCAGTCTACACGTATCTCTTATGCGTGACTGCCATCATATTGCAGTCTACACGTATCTCTTATGTGCGACTGCCATCATATTGCAGTCTACAAGTATCTCTTATGTGTGACTGCCATCATATTGCAGTCTACACGTATCTCTTATGTGCGACTGCCATCATATTGCAGTCTACACGTATCTCTTATGCGTGACTGCCATCATATTGCAGTCTACACGTATCTCTTATGTGCGACTGCCATCATATTGTAGTCTACACGTATCTCTTATGCGTGACTGCCATCATATTGCAGTCTACACGTATCTCTTATGTGTGACTGCCATCATATTGCAGTCTACACGTATCTCTTATGTGTGACTGCCATCATATTGCAGTCTACACGTATCTCTTGTGTGTGACTGCCATCATATTGCAGTCTACACGTATCTCTTATGTGTGACTGCCATCACATTGCAGTCTACACGTATCTCTTATGTGTGACTGCCATCATATTGCAGTCTACACGTATCTCTTATGTGGGA
This sequence comes from Entelurus aequoreus, assembly GCF_033978785.1. Classification (NCBI taxonomy): domain Eukaryota; kingdom Metazoa; phylum Chordata; class Actinopteri; order Syngnathiformes; family Syngnathidae; genus Entelurus; species Entelurus aequoreus. The sequence goes on from NC_084733.1 coordinate 93,683,444, forward strand.
CTGCCATCATATTGCAGTCTACACATATCTTATGTGTGACTGCCATCATATTGCAGTCCACACGTATCTCTTATGTGTGACTGCCATCCTATTGCAGTCTACACGTATCTCTTATGTGTGACTGCCATCCTATTGCAGTCTACACATATCTTATGTGTGACTGCCATCATATTGCAGTCTACACGTATCTCTTATGTGTGACTGCCATCATATTGCAGTCTACACATATCTTATGTGTGACTGCCATCATATTGCAGTCTACACGTATCTCTTATGTGTGACTGCCATCATATTGCAGTCTACACATATCTTATGTGTGACTGCCATCATATTGCAGTCTACACGTATCTCTTATGTGTGACTGCCATCATATTGCAGTCTACACGTATCTCTTATGTGTGACTGCCATCATATTGCAGTCTACACGTATCTCTTATGTGTGACTGCCATCATATTGCAGTCTACACGTATCTCTTATGTGTGACTGCCATCATATTGCAGTCTACACGTATCTCTTATGTGTGACTGCCATCATATTGCGGTCCACACGTATCTCTTATGTGTGACTGCCATCATATTGCGGTCTACACGTATCTCTTATGTGTGACTGCCATCATATTGCAGTCTACACGTATCTCTTATGTGTGACTGCCATCATATTGCAGTCTACACGTATCTCTTATGTGTGACTGCCATCATATTGCAGTCTACACATATCTCTTATGTGTGACTGCCATCCTATTGCAGTCTACACGTATCTCTTATGTGTGACTGCCATCATATTGCAGTTTACACGTATCTCTTATGTGTGACTGCCATCATATTGCAGTCTACACGTATCTCTTATGTGTGACTGCCATCATATTGCAGTCCACACGTATCTCTTATGTGTGACTGCCATCATATTGCAGTCTACACGTATCTCTTATGTGTGACTGCCATCATATTGCAGTCTACACGTATCTCTTATGTGTGACTGCCATCATATTGCAGTCTACACGTATCTCTTATGTGTGACTGCCATCATATTGCAGTCTACACGTATCTCTTATGTGTGACTGCCATCATATTGCGGTCTACACGTATCTCTTATGTGTGACTGCCATCATATTGCAGTCTACACGTATCTCTTATGTGTGACTGCCATCATATTGCGGTCTACACGTATATCTTATGTGCGACTGCCATCATATTGCAGTCTACACGTATCTCTTATGTGTGACTGCCATCATATTGCAGTCTACACGTATCTCTTATGTGTGACTGCCATCATATTGCAGTCTACACGTATCTCTTATGTGTGACTGCCATCATATTGCAGTCTACACGTATCTCTTATGTGTGACTGCCATCATATTGCAGTCTACACGTATCTCTTATGTGTGACTGCCATCCTATTGCAGTCTACACGTATCTCTTATGTGTGACTGCCATCATATTGCAGTTTACACGTATCTCTTATGTGTGACTGCCATCATATTGCAGTCTACACGTATCTCTTATGTGTGACTGCCATCATATTGCAGTCCACACGTATCTCTTATGTGTGACTGCCATCATATTGCAGTCTACACGTATCTCTTATGTGTGACTGCCATCATATTGCGGTCTACACGTATCTCTTATGTGTGACTGCCATCATATTGCAGTCTACACGTATCTCTTATGTGTGACTGCCATCATATTGCGGTCTACACGTATCTCTTATGTGTGACTGCCATCATATTGCAGTCTACACGTATCTCTTATGTGTGACTGCCATCATATTGCGGTCTACACGTATATCTTATGTGCGACTGCCATCATATTGCAGTCTACACGTATCTCTTATGTGCGACTGCCATCATATTGCAGTCTACACGTATCTCTTATGTGTGACTGCCATCATATTGCAGTCTACACGTATCTCTTATGTGTGACTGCCATCATATTGCAGTCTACACGTATCTCTTATGTGTGACTGCCATCCTATTGCAGTCTACACGTATCTCTTATGTGTGACTGCCATCATATTGCAGTCTACACGTATCTCTTATGTGTGACTGCCATCATATTGCAGTCTACAAGTATCTCTTATGTGTGACTGCCATCATATTGCAGTCTACATGTATCTCTTGTGTGTGACTGCCATCATATTGCAGTCTACACGTATCTCTTATGTGTGACTGCCATCATATTGCAGTCTACACGTATCTCTTATGTGTGACTGCCATCATATTGCAGTCTACACGTATCTCTTATGTGTGACTGCCATCATATTGCAGTCTACACATATCTCTTATGTGTGACTGCCATCATATTGCAGTCTACACATATCTTATGTGTGACTGCCATCATATTGCAGTCTACACGTATCTCTTATGTGTGACTGCCATCATATTGCAGTCTACACGTATCTCTTATGTGTGACTGCCATCATATTGCAGTCTACACGTATCTCTTATGTGTGACTGCCATCATATTGCAGTCTACACGTATCTCTTATGTGTGACTGCCATCATATTGCAGTCTACACGTATCTCTTATGTGTGACTGCCATCATATTGCAGTCTACACGTATCTCTTATGTGTGACTGCCATCATATTGCGGTCTACACGTATCTCTTATGTGTGACTGCCATCATATTGCAGTCTACACGTATCTCTTATGTGTGACTGCCATCATATTGCGGTCTACACGTATATCTTATGTGCGACTGCCATCATATTGCAGTCTACACGTATCTCTTATGTGTGACTGCCATCATATTGCAGTCTACACGTATCTCTTTTGTGTGACTGCCATCATATTGCAGTCTACACGTATCTCTTATGTGTGACTGCCATCATATTGCAGTCTACACATATCTCTTATGTGTGACTGCCATCATATTGCAGTCTACACGTATCTCTTATGTGTGACTGCCATCATATTGCAGTCTACACGTATCTCTTATGTGCGACTGCCATCATATTGCAGTCTACACGTATCTCTTATGTGTGACTGCCATCATATTGCAGTCTACACATATCTCTTATGTGTGACTGCCATCCTATTGCAGTCTACACGTATCTCTTATGTGTGACTGCCATCATATTGCAGTCTACACGTATCTCTTATGTGTGACTGCCATCATATTGCAGTCTACACGTATCTCTTATGTGTGACTGCCATCATATTGCAGTCCACACGTATCTCTTATGTGTGACTGCCATCATATTGCAGTCTACACGTATCTCTTATGTGTGACTGCCATCCTATTGCAGTCTACACATATCTCTTATGTGTGACTGCCATCATATTGCAGTCTACACGTATCTCTTATGTGTGACTGCCATCATATTGCAGTCTACACGTATCTCTTATGTGTGACTGCCATCATATTGCAGTCCACACGTATCTCTTATGTTTGACTGCCATCTACTGGTCACACTTATTTTTACACCATGTACCAAATAAAATTGCCGCGAAGTCGGTAAGCATAACCAGAATTACTCCGTACATTAGGTGCACCGTCGATTTTTTGAGAAAACGAAAGGATTTTAAGTGCGCCTTATAGTCTGAAAAATATGGTATATTAAATATTTGTATGTATTCTAAATGTATTGCATTTAGTAGTATCGAATAAGTATCAAGAATCGCGGAAGTTTATAGAAAAACGTGTTGTGGTGACAACCCTAGTTCTTACCCTTTGAAGTCTTTTGTGTATACCATTTCAACGCCTGATGAGCTCCTGTAACAATTTTAGTGGGATGTATCAAACGTTGAATATCAATTTTTCGTTGTTGGTGCGTCTGGGTGAACAAATGAACATTGTTGTCATGTGTTTCCTTGTGCTGATTGCAAATGAATGCAATGATTGTGCCCGTTTTTTCCAAGTCTTGAGAAAAAACTGAACAGGCGAAGGTCTAGACACATTTTACACAAGGAAGGACTTCAAAAAGTATGCTGTTTAACTGTTTATTTGGCACTCAGTGGGCCAGATGTGAGCAACCACCTGTCCTAAACCTGACATCATACCTAGTTCAATGTCTTATTATTACAATCTAATGGCGGCAGTCATTTTTATTACGTTATTTTTGAATAATATGTCAATATGCAAAGACAAATGTTTATTTACATACGGTGTCTGTAACACAGCAGTAAAACGGCGGATCAAACAAAACAGAAGTCATGGTCACTATCTAAGCTAGCTCTCCAATCAGCTAAACAGACTCAATAACTCCCTGTATACTAAATACAGGGTTAGTATTGTTGATGCTGATAAAAAATACTATTTAAGTGCAATTTTTCAAGATTCTTAAATTATTTTTTTTGTCAGATAAGGATTTTAGGCAACTCGGCTACTTGAATTTATCAACAACAACTTAACAATGTTAGACAAACCACCAAAATAATGCCATTTTTTATTACAATTGTTTTTGAAAAAGAATGCCTGTAACACAGCAGTAAAACGGCGGATCAAACAAAACAGAAGTCATAGTCATGTACCCACTAGCTGCGCAAGCTAGCTCTCCAATCAGCTAAACAGACTCAACAACTCCACGGTGACGTCTCGGTGAATTTACTGCGGAAATTGTGAAACTGAAAAAAATACAAAAAGAATGTCGTCGTACGTTAATAATACTGACACAGACACTTGTAAACGTGTTAGCATATTAGCTCATGCAAACGACTCTCGCGTCACTACATTACTATAGCACGTACAACCATGCATGAAAACACTCCTACAGACATTACACATGGGACGCTTTAGTAAGTATCAATAGTTTTAGTTATATTGGAAAACTTACAAACGTTGCTTGGAGTGATGAATGACGAATCCATGCGAGTAGAAACGCTATCGACGGCTAGAAGACTGAATGGTTGGAAGGAAAAAAAAGCATTAGTGTAAGGACACTGTAGGGTTGTACGATATACCGGTACTAGTATAGTACCGCGATACTAATGAATCATGTCCAGTACTATACCCCGCCTCTAAAAAGTACACCAGGAAATACGTCCCTGGACACATGAGGACTTTGAATATGACCAATGTATGATCCTGTAACTACTTGGTATCACATCCATACCTAAATGTGTGGTATCATCCACAACTAATGTCAAGTATCAAAGAAGAGAAGAATAAGTGATTATTACATTTGAACAGAAGTGTAGCAGTGTTTCCCATAAACTGCCACGATACCTGTGGCGGTGGGGGTGTGGCTATGGGCGTGGTCACCATGACATCATCGAGTAATTTGCATAATTTACTACAATGATATGATTTTCTCTAATAAGGCTAAAAAAATGTATACTTACTAATTAATAATAACAGTTTTGTTTTAATCGTCCATCCATCCATTTTACAATATAATTACAACACTTTATGTACATATTTATATACAGATTTGAACAATAAGTTATTCACTGAAATATATTTATTAATTGTGGTTCTTACAAAAAAATATATCTTATAAAATATAGAAGCTAAAATGTCTCTTAAAGCTCTGCCCCTTTAATTAGTGCATACTAAATAATTCAACTTTAGCCTACTACTACAAGCATATTATTTACCAGCAACATAAAGTGAAACAGAGGCAGAGGTGTCCTGCCACAGTCAGTAACAAATAAACAGAAAACAGTAGTGGTCAAATACAAATAAGGCAACAAGAGAAGTATCCTACACTTCTCTTTTGTAAAGTCAATCTGAATCTACATTAACTATATGATTTGCCTGAGAAGCTGGACATGACAAAAAATAAATAAATACAAATTATTTTTTTTATTTGTGGCGGACGTAATTCTTTCGTGGCGGGCCGCCACAAATAAATGAATGTGTGGGAAACACTGTGTAGATAGAACATGTTCAAACAGAAAATAAGCAGATATTAACAGTAAATGAACAAGTAGATTAATACATTTTTTACAGTTTGTCCTTTATAATGTGTACAAAATAATAGGTGTATAAATGACACAATATGTTACTGCAGACTAATTAGGAGTCTTTGTTTGTTTACTTACTACTAAAAAACAAGTTGTCTAGTATGTTGACTATTTTATTTAAGGACTAAATGACAATAATAAACATATGTTTAATGTACACTAACATTTGTTGTTATAATAAAGACAATAATGACATTATATTTGTGGTCAATTTTATTTAATAAAGTATCGAAATACATTTTGGTACCGGTACCAAAGTATTGGTATCGAGACAACCCCACCAGTGCCTCCATGGAGATGCCACCCCTCTACCTCAAAGAACTACTCACCCCCAAATCCTCCACCCTCCGCTCCGGACAGGCTAACCTCCTCCAACCTCCGAGGAAAAAGCTACTTACCCAGTCTGCTGGACTCCGCTCTCCCTGACCACCTGAGGGCACCACAGACTGTGGATGCTTTTAAAAAAGGCTTAAAGGCCCTTCTTTTTAAAAAAGCCTTTTTATATATATATATATATATATATATATATATATATATATATATATATATATATATATATATATATATATATATATATATATATATATATATATATATATATATATATATATATATATATGCATACTAGTTATAGCTATTTGGCTGTTCTAGTTTTTATTTCTTTTTATTTCTTTATTATCTTTTTTTAAATGTATTTAATACACTGTATCACTTTGAGGTTGTTTACTCAATATAAAGTGCTTTTTACAAATAAAATCTATTATTATTATTATTATTATTATTATTATTACTGTGTATTAAAACTATATTCAACTTGGGGGGGGGGAACACTAGCTAATTTTCTACCATCTAATAAATATTTTAAAAATACATTTAAAAGAATAACAAGATTGTATATAAAAAAAATATATTTTAATTGGGGAAAAACACAT
>NC_084733.1:93695280-93762670 GCF_033978785.1 Entelurus aequoreus
AAACAAACGCCATGGGTAGATCTACACCTGACATCCACTGTAATGATACCAAGTACAGGAGCGTATCTACTCGATACTACTATGATTACATGGATATTTTTTATCGTCGCAAAATCTTTAAAAAAAAAAGGTATATTATGTTTATGAAGTCAGTAAATATGTCCCTGGACACATGAGGACTTTGAATATGACCAATGTGTGATCCTGTAACTACTTGGTATCAGATCCATACCGAAATGTGTGGTATCATCCAAAACTAATGTCAAGTATCAAAGAAGAGAAGAATAAGTGATTATTACGTTTTAACTAGAGATGTCCGATCGGCCGATAAATGCGTTAAAATGTAATATCGGAAATTATCGGTATCGGTTTTTTTATTATCAGTATCGGTTTTTTTTTGTTTTGGTTTTTTTTAAATTAAATCCACATAAAAAACACAAGATACACTTACAATTAGTGCACCAACCCAAAAAACCTCCCTCCCCCATTTACACTCATTCACACAAAAGGGTTGTTTCTTTCTGTTATCAATATTCTGCTTCCTACATTATATATCAATATATATCAATACAGTCTGCAAGGGATACAGTCCGTAAGCACACATGATTGTGCGTGCTGCTGCTCCACTAATAGTACTAACCTTTAACACTTCATTTTACTCATTTTCATTCATTACTAGTTTCTATGTAACTGTTTTTATATTGTTTTACTTTCTTTTTTATTCAAGAAAATGTTTTTAATTTATTTATCTTATTTTATTTTATTCATTTTTTTTAAAAAGGACCTTATCTTCACCATACCTGGTTGTCCAAATTAGGCATAATAATGTGTTAATTCCACGACTGTATATATCGGTTGATATCGGTATCTGTAATTAAAGAGTTGGACAATATCGGCATATCGGCAAAAAGCCATTATCGGACATCCCTAATTTGAACAGAAGTGTAGATAGAACATGTTAAAAGAGAAAATAAGCAGATATTAGCAGTAAATGAACAAGTACATGAATAATCCATTTTTTACAGTTTGTCCCTCATAATGTGTACAAAATAATAGGTGTATAAATGACACAATATGTTACTAATTAGGAGTCTTTGTTTGTTTACTTACTACTAAAAGACAAGTTGTCTATTTTATTGAAGGACTAAATGACAATAATAAACATATGTTTCATGTACACTAAGATGTCTTAACTTTTTAATTAAAAAAAAAGTCCTGACTTAAAGGTGTGGACAATGCTGAAGAAACAAGTCCATGTCAGAAAAGCAACACATTTAGCTGAATTGCAGCAATTTAGTGGTCGAGTGGTCAAGCAGAAGTCACAAAGTGTTTGTTCCCTGCAGGGTGTGTGAGCTGCTGCAGAGCGGGGCGGTGCTGAACAAGATCTACCAGCCTCACGAGGGCCACATCCCTTACCTGCTGCAGCTCTTCATGGACTACAACCTGTACGGCATGAACCTGCTCAGCCTGGCCGCGGTCAAGTTCCGCAGGAGCCACAACAAAGGTAAGGGACGCTTTTGTTGGTGTTTACCTGTAGCAGTTTCATGTCTTGGATCTGACATAATGGTGTGAGAGTCCAGTCCATAGTGGATCTAACATAATAGTGTGAGAGTCCAGTCCATAGTGGATCTAACATAATAGTGTGAGAGTCCAGTCCATAGTGGATCTAACATAATAGTGTGAGAGTCCAGTCCAGTACTATAGACTATACTTATTTATTAAATAAACGGAATTTTGGGTATGTAGACCCAGAAGCTGCAATGCCAAACTAAGTTTCATGCAAGTATAAACTAAAGAGGTATTAGAATTCAACATAAGTTCCATTAAACATGTCCACATGATGTTCTCTGTTTAACAGTTATCAGGTTTTCCTTTCTATTTTGAACCTCACAATTGAATATGACAAATTGCATATTATATTATGTGTGTAACTTTACTGCACAAGCTGTGTTTGATACACACGCACTCTGAGAGTAGTTGAACATGGTCTGATTAAAGACCTGTTTGATGTGATCTTAGTCCCAAGTGGTTCCTGCCAAGCGATGGCAGGAAATTTCTCCCTCCACTTTGAAGTCCCATTAAAAAAAAATAATTCACACTTGACTTTCCACTAACAAAAGCAGGATTTTAATTCCCCCCAACTCTTTGAAGTAGTCAGGGAAGTGTTCCTGGACTCTTTGAGAAGCAGAATAGTCCAACAATAGGCAGGCGGGTTTACTTCCTCTCCGACTCTGACAGCATCTGGGATGAAGTGAAAGGACGACGAGAGAGAATGCTTTCGCAACATGTGCACTTTATGAACGTGGCCCTCAGTGAAAACCACTTTGACATCCCTGAGATAGTGGAACCCGCTTAGGTTAGTGCCGTTTATGTCAACCAACTCATCAAGTCCCAGTCCACCATGTTCTTCTTCTTCTTACTAAAATGTCTGTTTAAGCCAGCTGACATACATGATAGAATGTCACAAAAAACATTCATGAAGTTTGCTTCTTTTATGAATTTATTATGTGTCTACTGAAAATGTGAGCAAATCTGACATCACATGGACAAAGATAAGACCTTCTGGAGGAAAGTTCTGTGGTCAGATGAAACAAAAATGGAGCTGTTTGGCCACAATACCCAGCAACATGTTTGGTGGAGAAAAGGTGAGGCCTTTAATCCCAGGAACACCATACATACCGTCAAGCATGGTGGTGGTAGTATTATGCTCTGGGCCTGTTTTGCTGCCAATGGAACTGCTGCTTTAAATGGGACAATGAAAAAGGAGGATTAGCTCCAAATTCAAGTCTTTTAACATTTTCCAAAAAAAAAAAATTCAGCTTTTCCCAAAATTCACACAATTTCATGAAATGTCCCATTGAAATCAATGGGACATTTTTCAAAGTTCCACAATTTTTCATCCAATTCAAACCGTTCCAACTGCAAAATATTCAACATTTTCAAAATGGTGTGCTCTCCTTCAACGATTTAAAAAAAATTCCCGGATTTCCAAGAATTCCCAGTTTTCAGGGACATTTTTCCCCATTCAAAATGAATGGGACATTTTTCCAAGTTGCACAATTTCCACATTTTTCAACCCATTCCAACCATTCCACCTTCAACACATTCCACTCATCCTGGACATTCAAACCATCATTTTTACAAGCTAAAAAAAAATTCCAGGATTTTCCAGAATTCCATTTTTTGCAAAGCCCTATTTCCAACAGGACAATGACCCCAAAACACACCTCAAAAGTGGTAAAGGAATGGCTAAATCAGGCTACAATGAAGGTTTTAGAATGGCCTTCCCAAAGTCCTGCCTTAAAGATGTAGACAATGCTGAAGAAACAAGTCCATGTCAGAAACTGCAGCAATTTTGTGGTCAAAAATTCAAGCAGAAGCTTGTGGATGGCTACCAAAAGCGCCTTATTGCAGTGAAACTTGCCAAGGGACATGTAAGCAAATATTAACATTGCTGTATGTATACTTTTGATTAGTCACATTTTCAGTAGACCCATAATAAATTCATAAAAGAAGCAAACTTCATGAATGTTTTTTGTGACCAACAACTACTACGACTAACTACACAGACTTTGCTCCGGAGATTTCCCCTCGGAGTAAACGGGGCCAAGCGCTTGCTTTAACGTCACTTTTCCTCGCTTCCAGCGTGCGTTTAAGAGCGCACTGCTGTGTTTAAATGGAGACAGGTGTGGACACTGCTGTGTTTAGATGGAGACAGGTGTGGACAATGCTGTGTTTAGATGGAGACAGGTGTGGACACTGCTGTGTTTAGATGGAGACAGGTGTGAACACTGCTGTGTTTAGATGGAGACAGGTGTGAACACTGCTGTGTTTAGATGGAGACAGGTGTGGACACTGCTGTGTTTAGATGGAGACAGGTGTGAACACTGCTGTGTTTAGATGGAGACAGGTGTGGACACTGCTGTGTTTAGATGGAGACAGGTGTGGACACTGCTGTGTTTAGATGGAGACAGGTGTGGACACTGCTGTGTTTAGATGGAGACAGGTGTGGACACTGCTGTGTTTAGATGGAGACAGGTGTGGACACTGCTGTGTTTAGATGGAGACAGGTGTGGACACTGCTGTGTTTAGATGGAGACAGGTGTGGACACTGCTGTGTTTAGATGGAGACAGGTGTGGACAGTATTGTCCCACACTAAAAGTATAGCACATTTGCTCACATTTTCAGTAGAGCCATAATAAATTCATAAAAGAAGCAAACTTAATGAATGTTTTTTGTGACCAACAAGTATGTGCTCCAATCACTCTATCACAAAAAAATAAGAGTTGTAGAAATGATTGTAAAGTCAAGACAGCCATGACATGATGTTCTTTACAAGTGTACGTACACTTTTGACCACCACTGTATAGATGAAGAATATTCATAGCTTTTTGTCAGAAAAAGTGCTGACAACCTCTTTTTCGACTGCTATCAGACTTGCATGCAATGTGTCGTTTTAGATGAGGTGCCAGCAGCCCCAGACAGGCAGACTCCAACCAGTCCTTTCATGGCCAACAGTCCCTCTACGTCCAAACTAAACCACAGCACCCTTGGGAGTACCTTTGTTCGCTGGGAGGAGAACGCCATCCCTTGGTGAGTCATCTCCATCACTATGTTTTGGAACTATAACCCATGTGCATGACATTTCAATCGTCTATTACAGGGTTTTTTTCTATCTTTTTACACCCTGCCTGAAAAGATGCAAGACAAGTTGAAAAATGGCAATAATTTACATTTAGCACTGTTTGATCTTAAGACTAGAGCTTTAAAATGCAAAAAATGAGAAATGGCAGTAGGACGAAGCACAATTGATTGCCAACAACCATGTAACACACTGGTAGAAATGCCTTTTTTGCAATGTGTTGCTGCCATTAAATTCTAAGTTCATGATTATTTGCAAAAACTAACAAAGTTTGTCAGTGTGAACATGAAATACTTGTCTTTGCAGTCTATTCAATTGAATATAAGTTCAAAAGGATTTGTTGTATTTCTCTTTCTTATTTACCATTTACACAACGTGACAACTTCACTGCGTTTGGCTTTTGTAAACAAGATGTTTAGTTTGTCCAATCAAGAAGAAGGTATTGATCTGTTCTATATGAAATGTAACCTTATAAAAACTTGACCTTATTTCTTATGTAATGTTATGGAAAACTACATTTTCTCATACTTTAAACTTCTAATAGTCTTCAACTTGAGAACACTTGCTCTTTGACTTTTTCTCTGTTGTTTTTTGAGAGTTCTATCGACGTATTTGCTACTCATATCTGGTGTGTTTGTCCACAGCTCCCTGGTCCTGGAGGAGGTGGAGAGGCAGAGCACCTGTGAGCTGGAGGTGGATGCGGTTGCCGTGGACGTCCTCAACCGTCTGGAGATTGAGAGTAAGAATGTCTCAATGACTCTTCATCACTGAAAAGTCCATCTTTCCTAAAATGCAAGCACCACACACATTTTCCAGGAATATTTATTCAATTTAGGAACAGACACAGGCATCCTTGCCAGGGTGAGGGATGGCAATTAATGAGCTCTTTCCTGTTCCAATTCCACTTTGGACTCTGCTTAATGATTCACTTCTCTTATTGATTCTGATTTGTAAACAAATAAAGAGAACAAAAAGGTGAATTAGCATCAATTTTGTTTAGTTTGGTGGTGACATGACCTTACAAAGCCCACAGGGAGGTCTGGAGAGGCACATAAGTAGCAATAGAAAATAACTGGAAGTTGTTTTTTGAACTGGAAAAATTCCCGGTTTTCTCGAAATTCCAGGAATTCCGTAATACTATTTCTCAATTCAACATGTTACTACTTTATTTCTCCACCCATTTGAAAATTCCAACACCAACCATTTCAACTCATTCAGACCATTCAAGTTTTTTCCATTTTCCCAAAAATTCCCGCATTTACCGAAATTCCCAATTTTTTGATAAATTCACATTGAAATGAATGGAACATTCTTCAAAGTTCCACAACTCCCACATTTTTCATCTGATTCAAACCGTTCCATCTCCAAAATATTCAGCTTGTTCAAGGTTGTGTGCTCTCCTTCAACAATTTTTAAATATTCCCGGATTTCCAAGAATTCCCAGTTTTCAGGGACATTTTTCCCATTCAAAATGAATTGGCCATTTTTCAAACTTCCACTATTTCCACATTTTTCAACCGATTCAAACCATTCCACCTTCAACACATTCCACCATCATGGAAATTCAAACTACCCTTTTTCCAAGTTCAAAACAAATTCCAAAATTTTCCAGAATTCCTGGTTTTCCAGAGCCCTATTTCCACCCTTTTTTCTGTCGACTACTCCTTCCACAATTTTCAACGCATTTCAACCTTTTCACCGTCCAAACATTCCTCTTAATCAGGACAAACACAAAGTTGTTCTTTGAACTGGAAAAATTCCCGGTTTTCCTGAAATTCCAGGAATTCCGTAATACTATTTCTCAATTCAACATGTTACTACTTCAACATTTCTCCACCGATTTCAAAAATTCCAACACCAACCATTTCAACTCATCCAGACCATTTAAGTTTTTTACCATTTTCCCAATTTTTGAGGAAATTCCCATTGATAAGAATGGAACATTCTTCAAAGTTCCACAACTCCCACATTTTTCATCTGATTCAAACTGTTCCATCTCCAAAATATTCAGCTTGTTCAAGGTTGTGTGCTCTCCTTTAACAATTTTTAAATATTCCCGGATTTCCAAGAATTCCCAGTTTTCAGGGACATTTTTCCCATTCAAAATGAATTGGCCATTTTTCAAACTTCCACTATTTCCACATTTTTCAGCCGATTCAAACCATTCCACCTTCAACACATTCCACCATCCTGGAAATTCAAACTACCCTTTTTCCAAGTTAAAAAAAATTCCAAGAGTTTCCAGAATTCCTGGTTTTCCAAAGCCCTATTTCCACCCTTTTTTCTGGCGACTACTCCTTCCACAATTTTCAACGCATTTCAACCATTTCACCGTCCAAACATTCTTCTTAATCAGGACAAAAAACGAAGTTGTTTTTTGAACTGGAAAAATTCCCGGTTTTCCCGAAATTCCAGGAATTCCGTAATACCATTTCTCAATTCAACATGTTACTACTTCAACATTTCTCCACCAATTTGAAAAATTCCAACACCAACCATTTCAACTCATCCAGACCATTTAAGTTTTTTACCATTTTCCCAATTTTTGAGGAAATTTCCATTGCTAAAAATGGGACATTCTTCAAAGTTCCACAACTCCCACATTTTTCATCTGATTCCAACCGTTCCATCTCCAAAATATTCAGCTTTTTCAAGGTTGTGTGCTCTCTTTCAACAATTTTTTTAAATTCCTGGATTTCCAAGAATTCCCAGTTTTCAGGGACATTTTCCCTATTCAAAATGAGTTGGCCATTTTTCAAACTTCCACAATTTCCACATTTTTCAACCGATTCAAACCATTCCACCTTCAACACATTCCACTCATCCTGGAAATTCAAACTACCCTTTTTCCAAGTTCAAAACAAATTCCAAGATTTTCCAGAATTCCTGGTTTTCCAGAACCCTATTTCCACCCTTTTTTCTGTCGACTACTCCTTCCACAATTTTCAACGCATTTCAACCATTTCACCGTCCAAACATTCCTCTTAATCAGGACAAAAAACAAAGTTGTTTTTTGAACTGGAAAAATTCCCGGTTTTCCCGAAATTCCGTACTACCCTTTCTCAAAACAACGTGTTACTACTTCCACATTTCTCCACCGATTTGAAAAATTCCAACACCAACCATTTCAACTCACTCAGACCATTCAAGTTGTTTACCATTTTCCAAACAATTCCTGTATTTCCCGATATTTTGTGGGAGGAAGCCAGACATGTCAACCATCTCGGCGTGAGAAAAGTGTTTTCTGCATGCTGACATTCCCTCATGCATGCTCGTGTCGTGGTACTGACAATGTCTTCTGTCCAGATCAGATTGGAAGGAACCCCGGTCTACAAGCTATTTGGGAGGATGAGAAGCAGCGGAGGAGAGAAAAGAACAAGGACTCACAGATAGAAACCCCAGAGTCACAAGGTCAGCAATCAAATGTCCTTATTTACCTTTGTGTTGTTGCTTATTGTATCCAAGCCGGGAGAAACCCTACAAAGGTCACAATGTACAAAGCTTTTTTGAAACATGTTGCAGGCATCAAATTCCAAATGAGCTAATATCTGCACAAAATAATAATAAACTTTTTATTGACCATTTACACAACGTGACAACTTCACTGGTTCTGCACATTATTCATGCATTACTCATTTGATTGGGGTGTAGTTATCTACAACCATGCATTTCTATTGTATTATTATATGAGCTGCGTTGAAACAGTCACGATAAATGAGATTTTCTTGTGTTGTCCAGATCGAGAGTTCATCTCTTCAACTGAAAGTGAGCAACTCTTCATGAACAAACTGAAGGAGATTCTGCGGGACAATGAGTTTGATGTGTAAGTGACATCTTCTACGTCTTATTTTGTCCGCCTTTCTGTCCAATCCCACATGAAAGTGATGGGTTGGACTCTTATTTTGTTGGCGCAGGCAGGATGGAGCCGTACGTTTTATTGTGAAGGCAGCAAATGTGCAGTCGGTCTTTAGAGTTTTGACGGCAGGTACAGCGCGAGAGTTGAAATAAAAAGGGTTTCTGGCCTTCCCTTTTCAAGGTAAAAGCTGATTTTCAAGGTAAAAGCTGATTTTCAAGGTAAAAGCTAATTTTCAATATTAAAGCTAATTTTCAAGGTAAAAGATCATTTTCAAGGTAAAAGATCATTTTCAAGGTAAAAGCTGATTTTCAAGGCAAAAGCTAATTTTCAATGTTAAAGCTAATTTTCAAGGTATTGGCTGATTTTCAAGGCAAAAACTGTTTTTCAAGGCAAAAGCGGATTTTCAAGGTAAAAGCTAATTTTCAAGGTATTGGCTGATTTTCAAGGTAAAAGCTAATTTTCAAGGTATTGGCTGATTTTCAATGTAAAAGCTGATTTTCAAGGTATTTGCTGATTTTCAAGGTAAAAGCTGATTTTCAAGGTAAAAGCTGATTTTCAAGGTAAAAGCGGATTTTCAAGGTAAAAGCTAATTTTCAAGGTATTGGCTGATTTTCAAGGTAAAAGCTAATTTTCAAGGTATTGGCTGATTTTCAAGGTAAAAGCTGATTTTCAAGGTAAAAGCTGATTTTCAAGGTAAAAGCGGATTTTCAAGGTAAAAGCTAATTTTCAAGGTATTGGCTGATTTTCAAGGTAAAAGCTAATTTTCAAGGTATTGGCTGATTTTCAATGTAAAAGCTGATTTTCAAGGTATTGGCTGATTTTCAAGGTAAAAGCTGATTTTCAAGGTAAAGCTGATTTTCAAGGTAAAAGCTGATTTTCAAGGTATTGGCTGATTTTCAAGGTAAAAGCTGATTTTCAAGGTAAAAGCTGATTTTCAAGGTAAAAGCTGATTTTCAAGGTAAAAGCTGATTTTCAAGGCAAAAGCTGATTTTCAAGGTAAAAGCTGATTTTCAAGGTTTTGGCTGATTTTCAAGGTAAAAGCTGATTTTCAAGGTAAAAGCTGATTTTCAAGGCAAAAGCTGGTGAAGCACGTAAAGGCCACCCCTGGTGAACAGGATATTTTCTTCAGTCCTGTCATTCCAACACTGGCTGATCCCGCTCACTTTTGAATACCATTCCTCTCCATGTTCCGCAGCGTAATGAGGCCACGGAGAAGAGGCTTGTCTGGATAGCGGAAGGTGTTAATCACTCTCCTGATGTCTGGCAGCCTTCCTCTCTACACGTCTTAATAGTCGTTAAGCAAACTAATTAAGCGGCTGTCAGACATTCTCTGGAGGTTTCTCCTGCCTCCAGAACTGCACACTGACCAGGAGGCTGCAGTAAACTATCACTTATGACCTTGAAGTGCCATCCCACTCCTAACCCATAGGGGTCAATATGACCTTTTGCAGCTAATACAGCTTCAACTCTTCTGGGAAGGCTGTCCACAAGGTTGCAGAGTGTCTTTATAGCAATTGTCCACCATTCTTCCAAAAGTGCATTGGTGAGGTCACACACTGAAGTCTCTCAGTCTCCGTTCTAATTCATCCCAAAGGTGTTCTATTGGAGTTCAGGTCAGGACTCTGCGCAGGCCAGTCAAGTTCATCCACACCAGACTCTGTCAGCCATGTCTTTATGGACCTTGCTTTATCAGTCATGTTGGAAGAGGAAGGGGCCCCGCTCCAAACTGTTCCCACCAGGTTGGGAGCATGGAATTGTCCAAACATGTTTTTTTTGGTATCCTGGAGCCTTCAAAGTTAATTTCACTGGAACTAAGGGTCCAAAAGCCCATCTCCTGGAAAAACAACCCCACATCATAATTCCTCCTCCACCAAATTTCACACTCAGCGCAATGCGGCCCGAAATGTAGCGTTCTCCCGGCAACCTCCAAACCCAGACTGGCCCATCAGATGGAAAAGTGTGACTCATCAGTCCAGAGAAGGCGTCTCCACTGCTCTAGAGTCCAGTGGTGATGTCCTTTACATTTGACTTGGTGATGTATGGCTTAGATGCAGCCGCACGGCCATGGAAAGCCATTCCACGAAGCTCTCTGCGTTCTGTACGTGGGCTAAGTGGAAGGTGACGTGAAGTTTGGAGCTCTGTAGCAAGTGACTGTGCAGAAAGTCTGAGTTGCTGTTGTGTCGCGGGACACATTCCGGGCGTTGTTGTTGCACTAGTGAGCCACGGATGAGGAGACGCTGCTCCGTTATTGATCAAAGTAAAGTGGGAATGTCATTAAAACAGTTAGCGCCATCTTTGGACACTTCTTCCACGCCCGTCCTTGCACGCTACACCGCTACAACAAGGAGAAGACGCTGTCCAAGTGGAGGCACGTAAATAAGACCCGCCCACAAAGGAGACTGTCAGAAAGTGAGTTGAAGATGACGAGTAAAACATCATCTATGCAACATTTTGAGCAAAGAAGCAGCATTACATGTTATGTAGACCACAAGGAAGTCTTTTACGTTTAGAAAATAATCATAATAATATGACTCCTTTAATGCGCCTTATAATCCGGTGCGCCTTATATATGAAAAAAGATTGAAAATAGACCCGCTCATCGGCAATTCGCCTTATAATCCGGTGCGCCCTATGGTCCGGAAAATACGGTATACTTTATTATGAATGTGCCTGTTACTGCAATACATATATACTTCCGTCCATTTTCTACCGCTTGTCCCTTGAGTACCCGGAGAGAAC
Source organism: Entelurus aequoreus (assembly GCF_033978785.1). NCBI lineage: Eukaryota > Metazoa > Chordata > Actinopteri > Syngnathiformes > Syngnathidae > Entelurus > Entelurus aequoreus. The sequence goes on from NC_084733.1 coordinate 93,706,519, forward strand.
CCACGCAGTCACGGGGAGAACATGCAAACTCCACACAGAAAGATCCCGAGCCCGGGATTGAACCCAGGACCTTGGTATTGTGAGGCACATGCACTAACCCCTGTTCCACCGTGCTGCCCATACATATATATACCGTATTTCCTTGAATAGCCGCAGGGGCGCTAATTAATTTAAAACCTCCTGTCACTCCGGCGTTTACCGGAAGCCTGCGGGATGGCCGTGCATGCGCTAATTATTTTAAAACCTCTTCTCACTCCGGCGTTTACCAAAAGGAATGCGGTAAATTTAGGCGTGCGCTTTGAGTGTGATGTAAGCATACCATCATGAAAAGCACATTTAATAAAAAAAACGTTATTATGGTCTTACCTGTACTTATAAATGGAGTCCATTCGCAGCTCCTTCTGACCAAAAGCATCGATAACTTGTTTATAGAAGTCTTCCTTATCTTTCTTCGGTTTTAAAAGTCTCTCTGTCTCGATGGAGATATTCCTTTAATTATTACCTCCTGCTTCCATTGAAAGTCCAGTTTAGAAAACTGTTTTATTTTAGATACCGGTATGTAATCTTCCATGTTGAAAAAAAAAATCTCTTGCTGCGTGTTGTCACTTCTTCTGCAGTACCGGAAGTCGCAAGAAGGATCACTGGCGCCCTCTACCACCAGGAGGCGGGAGTCATTTAATGACTCATACCGTATTTGACACACGCAGCTACGGTATATTAATAAAACATAGCTGCTTACTGTTCTCTTTAGCATACCGTACCGGTCTTCAATAGCTTGGACCTTAAATCCTACTGAATAGCTCTTTATCTTTTTCCCTTTGTGCGATTGCAAACTACTGAAAGCAGCTTCCTCCATTTTGAAAATGAGGACAGGTAAAGCGTCACTCGTGACGTAACGAATTTGGCCCGGCGGAAGTTCTAGACATACCGGTATGCTAAATATTTTGCGAAACGAGTTCGACCTGGCGAAAATTATAGACATGCGGTAATAAAATTAATATTTTGGCGAAACGAATTTGATCCGGCGTCAGTAATGAACCGGCGATAAGGCTAAGCATGCGTTAATTATTTTGAGAAACGAGTTTGACCCGGCACTAATTCTAGACGTGCGAATACTATATTCCCTGCGCCAATTCAAGGAAATACGGTACATAGAGTTGATATAAAACGTCGATTGAAGTGTTTTTTTTTAAACACTTTCTAGGCAGAATAGAAGAACTTGCTGACTTGCTGGCATGTATTTACTAGTTACAATGCCATCCATCCATCCATTTTTATACCGCTTGTCCCTTTTGGGGTTGTGGATGGTGCTGCAGCTGCATTCGGGCGGAAGGCGGGGTACACCCTGGACAAGTCGCCACCTCATCACAGATAGACAGACAACATTCACACACTAGGGACCGTTTATTAGAAAGCATTAAGAAAAAGAAAAACATACGTTCTTGTCTTGCATAAAGGCCGTGAATGATAGGCACTATTTAAATTTTTTTTTTAAAAAGGTGCACTTCCCCTTTAAGCGACTTGAGGGTTTGTTTTTAATTCACTGCAAATGATTTTCCACTCGGATGCAGCCTGGTTTGCATTTCAATATTTTTGATAGTCACTTGGCGGGGAGTTGCTAGGCAGGCTGGATGAAGTTGACTGCCTGGTACTTTTCCATTCATATTCCCTCTCGAACACAAAGCCACATACCACCTAACAAATAAGATGCACACACACACACACCACTACACGTACACACACACCACTGCACACACGGTAAACACAGCACTTCTCCGATTGAGACCTTCAGCTAAATATGCTAATAAAGCATAACTGCAAGAGTCCTCTTTCATGTACGCTTATGTCCACATCTCATCAAGTCCTCTTCTACTTCTTTCTCTTACTACAACACCCAAAAGCGGTGAAGTTGTCACGTTGGGTAAATGCTGAATAAAAAGAGAATACAACAAATCCTTTTCAACTTATATTCAATTGAATAGACTGCAAAGACAAGATATTTAACATTCAAACTGGTCAAATGTGTTATTTTTTGCAAATATTAGCTCATTTGGAATTTGATGCCTGCATTAGTTTCAAAAAAGCTGGCACAAGTGGCAAAAAAGAGTGAGAACGTTGAGGAATGCTCGTCAAAGACTTATTTGGGAACATCCCACAGGTGAACGGGCTAATTGGGAACAGGTGGGTGCCATGATTGGGTATAAAAGCAGCTTCCAGTCGTTCACAAACAAGGACGGGGGCGAGGGTCACCACTTTGTCAACAAATGCCCGAGCAAATTGTTGAAGGACAACATTTCTCAACAAGGAATTGAGGGATTTCACCATCTACGCTCCGTAATATCATCAAAAGGTTCAGAGAATCTGTAGAAATCACTGCACGTAAGCAGCAATCAAAAAGCCACATCGGTGTGTAAAGGATATCACCACATGGGCTCAGGAACACTTCAGAAACCCACTGTCAGTAACTACAGTTGGTCGCTACATCTGTAAGTGCAAGTTAAAACTCTACTATGCAAAGCCACAGCCATTTATCAACAACACCCAGAAACAGAAAAGTGTTCTGTGGTCTGACGAGTCCACATTTCAAAGTGTTTTTTGAAACTGTGGACCAAAGTGGAAAAGAACCATCCGGACTGTTCTAGGGTGAAAGTGTAAAAGGCAGCATGTGTGATGGTATGGGGGTGTATTAGTGGCCAAGACATGGGTAACTTACACATCTGTGAAGGCACCATTAATGCTGAAAGGTACATACAGCTTTTGGAGCAACATACGTTGTTATCATGGACGCCCCTGCTTATTTCAGCAAGCCAGGTGTTCCATCAGTCATAGTAAAAGAGTGCGGGTACTAGACTGGCCTGCCTGTAGTCCAGACATTGAAAATGTGTGAAGGCTAAAACATCAGAAGGGAGACTGAAAAACGGAATCATAGGACAAATGTAGCGTATGGACTCTGAAGTACTTCTGCACATCCCTGCCTTGAATTGAGACCTTTATGAATATGCACTGAATTAATAATACACTCTCAATGTTTTCCAATCCTATTTAGGACGCAGACCTCCACTCTCGGGTATGAAAAGGACTTGAGTGAATTCACCCTCCATTCTTCTCTCCATGGGACCCCTGAGGAGATGCAGTGTACGCCTGCTTCAGCTGTGGACCTACACGAGGACTCTGAGCCAGGTCGGTATTCTGATCTTTCAATTACCTTTGTCTGCTGTTGTGAGGATTATTAATAAGTAGATGATGCCAATGCTGAAGATGAAGGGAAATGCTGACAGAATGTAGTATGAATGTAAGAATAGTTTCAATGTAGAAGGGTTTGAATTTCCAGGAAAACCGGAATTTGGTTTGGAACTCGGGAAAGTGTTTTTTAATTTCAATGGGAATTTCCCAAAAAATTGGGAATTTCGGAAAATGCGGGAATTTTTGGGGAAATGGTAAACAACTTGAATGGTCAGAATGAGTTGAAATGGTTGGTGTTGGAATTTTCAAATCCGTCGAGAAATGTTGAAGTAGTAACATTTTTAATTGAGAAATGGTATTACGGAATTCCTGGAATTTCGGGAAAACCGGTAATTTTTACCAGTTCAAAAAAACAACTTTGTTTTTTGTCCTGATTAAGAGGAATGTTTGGACGGTGAAATGGTTGAAATGCGTTGGAAATTGTGGAAAGAGTAGTCGACAGAAAAAAGGGTGGAAATAGGGCTCTGGAAAACCAGGAATTCTGGAAAATCTTGGAATTTGTTTTGAACTTGGAAAAAGGGTAGTTTGAATTTCCAGGATGAGTAGAATGTGTTGAAGGTGGAATGGTTTGAATCGGTTGAAAAATGTGGAAATAGTGGAAGTCTGAAAAATGGCCAATTCATTTTGAATGGGAAAAATGTCCCTGAAAACTGGAAATTCTTGGAAATCCGGGAATATTTAAAAATTGTTGAAGGAGAGCACACAACCTTGAACAAGCTGAATATTTTGGAGATGGAACAGTTTGAATCAGATGACAAATGGGAATTTCCCAAAAAATTGGGAATTTCGGAAAATGCGGGAATTTTTGGGAAAATGGTAAACAACTTGAATGGTCAGAATGAGTTGAAATGGTTGGTGTTGGAATTTTAAATCGGTCGAGAAATGTTGAAGTGGTAACATGTTGAATTGAGAAATGGTATTACGGAATTCCTGGAATTTCGGGAAAACCGGGAATTTTTCCAGTTCAAAAAACAACTTCGTTTTTTTGTCCTGATTAAGAGGAATGTTTTGATGGTGGAACGGTTGAAATGTGTTGGAAAATGTGGAAGGAGTAGTCGCCAGAAAAAAGGGTGGAAATAGGGCTTTGGAAAACCAGGAATTCTGGAAAATCTTGGAATTTTTTTGAACTTGGAAAAAGGGTAGTTTGAATTTCCAGGATGGTGGAATGTGTTGAAGGTGGAATGGTTTGAATCGGTGGAAAAATGTGGAAATAGTGGAAGTTTGAAAAATGGCCAATTCATTTTGAATGGGGAAAATGTCCCTGAAAACTGGGAATTCTTGGAAATCCGGGAATTTTAAAAAATTGTTGAAGGTGAGCACACAAATTTGAACAGGCTGAATATTTTGGATATGGAACGGTTTGAATCAGATGAAAAATGTGGGAGTTGTGGAACTTTGAAGAATGTCCAATTCATTTCAATGGGAATTTCCCAAAAAATAGGGAATTTCTTGAAATGAGGGAATTTTTTGGAAAATGGTAAAAACCTTGAATGGTCAGAATGAGTTGAAATGGTTGGTGTTGGAATTTTTTTAATGGGTGGAGAAATGTTGAAGTAGTAACATGTTGAATTGAGAAATGGTATTACGGAATTCCTGGAATTACGCGAAAACCAGGAATTTTTACAGTTCAAAAAACAACTTTGTTTTTTTGTCCTGATTAAGAAGAATGTTTGGACGGTGAAATGGTTGAAATGCGTTGAAAATTGTGGAAGAAGCAGTCGACAGGAAAAAAAGGTGGAAATAGGGCTTTGGAAAACCAGGAATTCTGGAAAATCCTGGAATTTTTGGGAAATTGGAAAAAGGGTAGTTTGAATTTCCAGGATGGTGGAATGTGTTGAAGGTGGAATGGTTTGAATCGGTTGAAAAATGTGGAAATAGTGGAAGTTTGAAAAATGGCCAATTCATTTTGAATGGGAAAAATGTCCCTGAAAACTGGGAATTCTTGGAAATCCGGGAATATTTAAAATTTGTTGAAGGAGAGCACACAACCTTGAACAAGCTGAATATTTTGGAGATGGAACGGTTGGAATCAGATGAAAAATGTGGGAGTTGTGGAACTTTGAAGAAGGTTCCATTAATTTCAATGGGAATTTCCCAAAAAATTGGGAATTTCGGAAAATGCGGGAATTTTTGGGAAAATGGTAAACAACTTGAATGGTCTGAATGAGTTGAAATGGTTTGGTGTTGGAATTTTCAAATCCGTCGAGAAATGTTGAAGTAGTAACATTTTTAATTGAAAAATGGTATTACGGAATTCCTGGAATTTCGGGAAAACCGGTAATTTTACCAGTTAAAAAAAACAACTTTGTTTTTTTGTCCTGATTAAGAGGAATGTTTGGACAGTGAAATGGTTGAAATGCGTTGAAAATTGTGGAAGGAGTAGTCGCCAGAAAAAAGGGTGGAAATAGGGCTCTGGAAAACCAGGAATTCTGGAAAATCTTGGAATTTGTTTTGAACTTGGAAAAAGGGTAGTTTGAATGTCCAGGATGAGTGGAATGTGTTGATGTTGGAATGCTTTGAAATAGGTTGAAAAATGTGGGAATTGTGCATCTTGCAAAAGTTTCCCATTCTTTGCAATGGGAACTTCCTGGAAATTGGGGAATTTTGGGAAAAGTGGAATTTTATTGAAAATGATTAAGAGCATGAATGTTCTGAATGAGCTGAATTGGTTGATGTTGGAATTGTTTAAATCGGTCAAGAAATGTTGACGTAGTAACAGTTTTTAAATGAGAAATGGTATTACGGGATTTCGGGAAAACTGGGAATTTTTCAAGTTCTTAAACCAACTTGTTTTTTGGTCCTGACTAAGAGGAATGTTTTGATGGTGGAACGCTTGAAATGGGTTGAAAAATGTGAAAGGAGTCATCGCATTAAAAAAGGTAGGAAAAAAACACAAATTCCTGGAAATTTGTTGAACGTGGAAAAAATGTTTTTGAATTTCCAGAATTAATTGAATGTGTTAAAAGTATAATGGTTTGAATCAGTTGAAGAATGTGGGAATTGTTGAAGTATGAAAAATGGATAATTCATTTTAAATGGGAAATTCTAGGAAATCCTGGATTTTTTTTCAATAATTGTTGAAGGTGAGCACACAATTCCCAAACAGGCTGAATATTTTGAAGTCAGAACGGTTTGAATCGGATAAAAAATGTGGGAGTTGTGGAACTTTGAAAAATGTCCCATTCATTTCAATGGGAATTTCATGGAAATTTGGGAATTCTGGGAAAATGCTAAGAAATGTGAATGTTCTGAACGAGTTAGTGTTGGAATTTTTCAAATCGCACGGGAAATGCTGAAGTGGTAACATTTTGAATTGAGAAATTAAAAATGCATTATGGAAATTTCGGGAAAACCGGGAATTTTTCCAGTTCAATAAACAACTTTAATAATAATAATAATATATTTTATTTGTAAAAGCACTTTACATTGAGCAAACAACCTCAAAGTGCTACAGTGCATTAAAATAAATAAAAATAAAACCAGAACAGCCTAATTTTTTTTTAAAAGAAGGGTTTTTAAGCCTTTTTAAAAAGCATTCACAGTCTGGGGTGCCCTCAGGTGGTCAGGGAGAGCGTTCCACAGACTGGGAGCGGCGGAGCAGAAAGCCACCGGGCATAGTTGGGAGCTTTGTCCTCGGTGGTTGGAGGAGGTTAGCCTGGTGTGGTGTGGAGGATTTGGGGGTGAGCAGTTCTTTGAGGTAGAGGGGGGGGGCATTTGGTGGGTTAGTAGGGAGACTTTGTGTATTCAATCCTGAGTGGAACAGGAAGCCAGTGAAGGGATTTGAGAACCAGTGTGGTGTGGTCGTACTTCCGCACTCACACCAGGACTTTGTTTTTTCGTCCTGGTTAAGATTAAGAGGAATGTTTTGACGGTGGAACGGTTGAAGTGGGTTTGAAAAATGTGGGAGGAGTAGTCGCCGGGAAAAAAGGGTTTGAAAAACGTGAATTTTGACGATTCCTGCAAAAAACAAAAACATATTTTAGCCGCACCATTTCATAAGCTGAAGGTTTAAAGCGTGGGTAAAACAGGGTAGTATTGTATGTGTCATCCTATTCAAAGCTACCATTATATGCTCAGTGTTTGTGGCCCATAAAAGGGGTGATGGTAATAAAAGTAAGAGTCATTATTCTGCAAGTTTGAATCCCTAACATGACTATTTGGTTCTTGTCTCTAGAACGTGTGGAAAGTAGGGCTGACGTCCCAGAAGAGGCTGTTGTTGACGAGGAAGCCATTTTGAGTCTCCTGGAGAACAGTCAGAACTTTCTACAGCATTCTCAGACATCCAACCACTCATCCCTCTTAGGTACAACATTCTCCATTTTATTGACGAGGTTCATTACCAGGGATAATAATAATAATAATAATAATAATAATAATGCTACAGTGGTGGTCAAAAGTGTACGTACACGTGTAAAGAACATCCTGTCATGGCTGTCTTGACTTTACAATCATTTCTACAACTCTTATTTCTTTCACGAAAAACATTCATGAAGTTTGCTTCTTTTATGAACCTTCATTCTAGCCTGATTTAGCCATTCCTTTACCACTTTTGACGTCATTGTCCTGTTGGAACACCCAACAAGACCCAACCTCCGGGCTGAGGATTTGAGCTTGTCCTGAACAATTTGGAGCTAATCCTCCTTTTTCAAAACAGGCCCAGAGCATAATACGACCACCACCATGCTTGACGGTAGGAATGGTGTTCCTGGGATTGAAGGCCTCACCTTTTCTCCTCCAAACATATTGCCGGGTATTGTGGCCAAACAGCTCACTTTTTGTTGCATCTGACACCGCGGCTAACATCCACCCGCAGTGTTTTAGCTACTTCTAAATCACTAATCCCGGCCTCCGTGGCGACAAATAAAGTGAGTTTCTTACAAGTAGCGTCATCACTGGAGGACGAGGGATAGCTAAACATGCTTCACTACACACCGTAGGAGGATACAATAGCTCACCGCCGTCACAATGTAAACAAACGCCATGGGCGGATCTACACCTGACATCCACTGTAATGATACCAAGTACAAGAGTGTATCTAGTCGATACTACTATGATTACATCAAAAATTTTTATCATCACAAAATCTTTTTTCCTTTTTTAAAAATGTATATTATGTAGGGATGTCCGATAATATCGGCAGATAAATGTGTTAAAATGTAATATCGGAAATTATCGGTATCTGTTTTTTTATTATCTGTATCGTTTTTTTAATTTTTTTTTTTAATTTTTTTTTTTATTAAATCCACATAAAAAACACAAGATACACTTACAATTAGTGCACCAACCCAAAAAACCTCCCTCCCCCCGTTTCTTTCTGTTATTAATATTCTGCTTCCTACATTATATATCAATATATATCAATACAGTCTGCAAGGGATACAGTCCGTAAGCACACATGATTGTGCGTGCTGCTGCTCCACTAATAGTACTAACCTTTAACACTTCATTTTACTCATTTTCATTCATTACTAGTTTCTATGTAACTGTTTTTATATTGTTTTACTTTCTTTTTTATTCAAGAAAATGTTTTTAATTTATTTATCTTATTTTATTACTTTTTTTTTTAAAAAGTACCTTATCTTCACCATACCTGGTTGTCCAAATTAGACATAATAATGTGTTAATTCCACGACTGCATATATCGGTTGATATCGGTATCGGTTGATATCGGTATCGGTAACAAGAGTGTATCTAGTCGATACTACTATGATTACATCAATATTTTTTATCATCACAAAATCTATTTTCCTTTTTTAAAAATGTATATTATGTAGGGATGTCCGATAATATCGGCAGGCCGATATTACCGGCAGATAAATGTGTTAAAATGTAATATCGGAAATTATCGGTATCGTTTTTTTTATTATCTGTATCGTTTTTTAAATTATTTTTAATTTAAATTTTTTTTATTAAATCAACATAAAAAACACAAGATACACTTACAATTAGTGCACCAACCCAAAAAACCTCCCTCCCCCCATTCTGTTATCAATATTCTGGTTCCTACATTATATATCAATATATATCAATTCAGTCTGCAAGGGATACAGTCCGTAAGCACACATGATTGTGCGTGCTGCTGCTCCACTAATAGTACTAACCTTTAACACTTCATTTTACTCATTTTCATTCATTACTAGTTTCTATGTAACTGTTTTTATATTGTTGTACTTTCTTTTTTATTCAAGAAAATGTTTTTAATTTAGTTTTTTTTTTTTTTTTAAAGTACCTTATCTTCACCATACATGGTTGTCCAAATTAGGAATAATAATGTGTTAATTCCACGACTGCATATATTGATATCGGTATCGGTAATTAAAGAGTTGGACAATATCGGCATATCGGCAAAAAGCCATTATCGGACATCCCTCATATTATGTTTATAAAGTCAGTAAATATGTCCCTGGATACATGAGGACTTTGAATATGACCAATGTATGATCCTGTAACTACTTGGTATCACATCCATACCCAAATGTGTGGTATCATCCAAAACTAATGTCAAGTATCAAAGAAGAGAAGAATAAGTGATTATTACATTTGAACAGAAGTGTAGATAGAACATGTTCAAAGAGAAAATAAGCAGATATTAACAGTAAATGAACATGTAGATCAGGGGTCGGCAACCCAAAATGTTGAAAGAGCCATATTGGACCAAAAATACAAAAACAAATCTGTCTGGAGCCGCAAAAAATTAAAAGCCATGTCACATACAGATAGTGTACGCGTCATGAGATATACATTGAATTAAGAGGACTTAAAGGAAACTAAATGACCTCAAATATAGCTACAAATGAGGCATAATGATGCAATATGTACATATAGCTAGCCTAAATAGCATGTTAGCATCGGTTAGCTTGCAGTCATGCAGTGACCAAATATGTCTGATTAGCACTCCACACAAGTCAATAACATCAACAAAACTCACCTTTCATGCACAACCTTAAAAGTTTGGTGGACAAAATGAGACAGAAAAAGAAGTGGCATAAAACACGTCCTAGAAAGTCGGAGAAAGTTATACATGGAAACAAATTACGGTGAGTTTAAGGACCGCCAAAATTAGTAGGACAAAACGGCTCTCGCCAAATACTCGAATCAGTGAAGCATGTTTAATATAAACAGTGTGATTTATAACAATTAGGGAGGTTTGTGTCATGTTTGTCCTCCTACAGAAACCATACTAAAACAAAAAATATTTTTTTTTCCCCTCATCTTTTTCCATTTTTCATACATTTTTGAAAAAGCTCCAGAGAGCCAATAGGGCGGCGCTAAAGAGCCGCATGCGGCTCTAGAGCCGCGGGTTGCCGACCCCTGATGTAGATGAATAATCAATTTTTTTACAGTTTGTCCTTTACAAAATAATAGGTGTATAAATGACACAATATGTTACTGCATAATTAGGAGTCTTTGTTTGTTTACTTACTACTAAAAGACAAGTTGTCTATTTTATTGAAGGACTAAATGACAATAATAAACATATGTTTCATGTACACTAACATTTGTTGTTACAATAAAGACATTTTTTGTGCTCCCCTTTATTTAGAAAAGTATCAAAATACATTTTTGTAGCAAAATACTGTCATATTGTGTGTTTGTATGTGATCCATGCAGACAACAGCCAAGACCGAGCCATGGTAGATCTGCTGGCAGGTCTAGCAGACGATGAGTTCTGCAGGACTCCGGTTCTGCACAGCTCCCAGTCCTTGTCCTTTCCCGGTGCTAAGAGCGAGCACTACAACAGCGATGAAGAGGAGGCGCGGCCGGCGCTGGACGAGGAAGAGGCAGACCTCAGCATCACCATGTCCCAGCGGTGGGACCAGGAGTCACCTGCCAGCTCCTTCCTGCCCAGGTGAGTTTGATTCTTTTGCCATCCACCTTCACTGCCACGGCAGGTACGAGACCAACATCGGCCATGTTCATCTGGTGTGTACAGGCCCGGTTCCAAGGAGGCTGAGGACAGTCTGAGTGATGAGCAACAGGACTTCTCTGATGAAGACATGGAGTGCGGTGCAAGTCATTCTTTATTCAACCTCTCCATCCCCCAGCTGGACGGGGCGGCGGACGAAAGCAGCGGTGAGTCTTGCCTTGGCTCTCGTTTATGTAGGGTTGCAAAATTCCGGGGAATATTCAAAAATGGAAGCTTTCAATGGGGATAAACATTGAATGCAACATGCTAGATCTTACAGCATGATTATTAGCTGAAACTAGGGATGATGTTCGAAGCGGTTCTCCCGGTTGTTCCATAAGAAAAGAACCGATTCCATGGACTCGAATCCCTTTTTTGAGAACCGGTTCCCGTTATCGAGGCCACTATAGTAAAGAAGAAGAGTTGGTTCTTTATTCGAATCCCTGGGAACGAATCCCGTCCCACAAGAAATGCCCTGTGTGACATCACAGGAAATGACATAGCTCAGTCTAATGACTGAGCTACGTCATTTCCTGTGATGTCACACAAGCAGCAAAAATAATGGACCGGAAAAAAACCCGCCTCAAGGCATGGCTATTCACCTATAGTGATCACAGAGATACCGTATTTCCTTGAATTGCCGCCGGGTATATAGTATGCGCCTGCCTAGAATTACTGCCGGGTCAAACTCGGCATATCCTTCAGGAATTGCCTCATCTAGTTTATTATGGTCTTAAAAAAAGTCCTATAAAGACACAAAATAAATAATCCAAGTCGTTATGATCTGTGCTGACATAGCATGGGATTGTTATCGGTATCAGCCAGCACTCAAGGCTGCAATATCAATATTCAATCTGTAAAGGTGTATCAGGACACCCCTGCTTTTGATGATCCTCCAATTCCGTCCTTTTGTTCCTCATTTGAAGTCTGGTCAGTTTTTGTTTTGCTTTGTCAACCCCTTGTCAAGAGAGATTTGTAATGACTCAAAAGTCTTCTGAGATGAAGATGTTCTTCTGATAAACTGCTAGTACAAGTTAACATGCAATTAAGAACATTCTAAAGACAGACCTCTCTTTCTGTTTCCATTCCTAGATTCATCCTTAACAGAGAGTGGCTCTCGGACTCAGTCTTCTCTCTTAGTCACGGAGAAGATAATAGTGAAAAGGAATCCCTTCCCTGGAGAGATTGGCCATCCTGAACCCCCTCCCACAGCTAAGATCTTTCTGGAATGTAAGCTCCCAGAGCACCGACCGGTTCATGTGCTAGACACGGAGCAACCACTCGACAAGCACTTTCAGCCTAAGAGCCGTCAAGACAGCAGTAGTGAATGTTCCGCGGGCTTAAAGGTCAATAAAGAAATCCCGTACATCCCCCCGGTCAAACACCCGATCCCCTGCAAGACAATCAGTCACCCGGAGGTGCAGGCCGTCTGTGGTGACAAAGAGGACATTCGAAAAGCATCTTTAGCTCTGGATAACGCGGATATTAACAGTTTCCAATTCAGCAACAGTAAGATCACCAAAAGAAGGAAGAATTACAGCAGCATGACGAATGTAGAAACCAACTGTCTGTCGATCCTTCAGAACCACAGGGCCTTCTCTCTCTGCTACTCCGAGCTGAGGAACTGCTCCACCAAGGCGGACCTCGAACTTAGCCAGATGGACAGAAATAGCCCCCACCTGAGGAGTATTTCTTCAGCCCCATCAGTGCTGCAAGAGGACGTTTTTCATAAGGGGGAGAAAAGTCAAGACAGCGAAGAAGGAGATGTGGGCGAGCTGAAAATAAGGTACGAGGACTATCAGAAAAACAAAACCGAAAAGACTGTCGTCGGCCAGCAGGAAGCACACTACAAGTTTTTCCCGAGTGTCATTCTCTCTAACTGCCTGAATAGAAAGAAAGCGTTCAGCAAAAAGCTCCCTGAGCCGGAGCAGTTGCAAAATCGCAGGTCCAGGCTAAAAGTCGGTAAAAAGAGATCGTCAGGCCCGAGAAACAAGTTAAACATAGATGACAGCTCCACCTCCGATAGCCAGATTAGCATGGGCTGCACCTCTGTCACTCCCGATCACCCCGGCATTGGGGACACAGAAATGTTAGTTTGTGAGGAGGATTTCGCAAAAGAGTCCATCTCGGACGAGCCGGTCCAAGAGGGACAATCGCTCACGAAAGATGAGCCAGAAATTGGGGAGAGATTTGTAAACAAAGCGGCCGAACAGCTTCCTGTGCCCACTTCCACGGACACTGACCCAGCTCTCAGTTTCTCAGAGGACACTAAAGAAGACAGTTTAAGTCTCCTGCAAGATTTAGCCACCACAACCAGTTGTACAAACCCCTCATCCCTGCCTGGGAGTAAATACACTCTGAGGACTAAACGGAAGATGTTATACGACAGCGAGGACGGAGACTACGTAGGCACTGCCCGCTCTAAAAGCCAATCCACCGTGAAAGAACGTCTCAAAGGGTGCAACGTCCGTAGTGGGCATGACCTAAAATACCAGAAACGGCGTAAGAAGGAACCCCCTGTCATCGTCAAGTACATCATTATCAACAGGTTCAAAGGACAGAAGAACATGTTGGTGAAAATGTGTAAGGTCAACGCAGAGGAGCAGAGGGTAACACTGACAAAGGAGAAGTTGGATGAGTACAATAAATTGGCTCCTCTGAAGGATTTCTGGCCAAAGATTCCAGAGTCTACCGCAGTCGAGTTCCCGGTCGTGGAGGCAAAGGCAAAAAAACAGCAGAAACGGAAGTCGAAAGTCAACTCTACAAATAAAAGTACTGTAAACAACTCCTCCAAATGTCAATCTGGATCGGATGAAAAGGTCAAAAGAAAAAAGGGATCTCAGAGGAGTCAAGGTTTACCCTCCTTACCCCCTCCTCGACCATGTTACTGTGAGCATGCAGATGACCAGAACCGGGATTATACCGATGTTATGTTGGAGCTAGGCTATCTCTCTGACGGTGCACAAAGCCCAACAGACTCAACGCCCCCTCGCTGCTGGTCTCCAACAGACCCCGTCATGGCCCGGACGACTTCAAAGCAACTAAAAAACCCACTCAGTGATCCGTGTCTTAGTTTTTCTCATCAAATGCCACTGTTTGCAACCAAAAGAGCTCAAAGCAGGTGTAAAACGTCCAAACCTAAGACATCAACAGATTGTAAAAGGAACCTCAAGAAAAAGTCTGCAACTAAGACCCTAGGAGAAAATCCAAAAAACGAGGAATTACAAATCAAAAAGGCTAATCCAAGACGGGGAAGGAAAGCTGTCGGGACGGATGAAAAAATAGACAGCACAGCAAACACCCCAAAACCCAGATGGGCAAACAAAAGGAAATCAATGGATTCTAAACATCACAATACCAGGAAAGATATATCAAAAGTACTTTTCCCAGAAGAGGATTCATCTCTGTCAAAAAAGCTAGTAAATGTAGGTAACAGTCAAGACCAGACAACAGTTGTACCAAAAATCGAGGACTCTAAGATTTCTATCTTAGAGTCCAATCAAAACGTGTCACCACAGGTTCAGACAAAGCAGCAAAGTTGTCAGACCACTGTTGTAAAGGTAGAACCTGGCACGGGGGACTTCAGAGCGTCAACATGTTCAACCTCACTAGAAGACCGTAAAAACGCTCACTCAGCAAAAGCCTCCACACAGTCAGGCTTAACCAACAGACAGGTTTCCGGTCTCTCCCAGACCCCCTGCAGCTTGTCTGTCCTCAGGAAACTTTACCAAAAGAGTCAGCATGGTCAAACTCCGGTGGGGGATTCTGCCAACCGTTCCACTGTCGCAGCTCCAATAACAAAAGTAGGCAAATCAAGAAAGGCTACTCCAAGGAAACCACTGGCCACCACTTCTTCTATACCCAAGGATATCAAACCCAGGAAAAGAAAGAGCAAGCCAAACAACACTCGGCCTACTTTGTCGGTGAAGCAGGAGGACATAACGTTGGATGACTGCTTGCTCTTTCCGTCCAACCCGGACATGGACACTTGCAACCTGATAGAAGACAGTCTGTCCCCAGAACTGCCACACAACTGTTCCTTTGACATAAACGCCATCGATCAGACAGAATTCTCCAGCCCGTACAGCGGCACTCAGTTTGTCCTGACTGACAAACATTTACCTCTGAAGTTTTTGAGCGATGCCAACCAGGAAGCAGTTGTTGCCCAGGCACTGGGCTTCGAAAAGAAGTCGGATTGGCTGCCAGGTTCTGAGGAGGACTTTGAATGGCACCGGTTCAAGCCTTCCAGTGCTGACATCCTGGACAGACGGGACCACGGGGAGGGTGCACCCAACCACCTCACCTTCATTGACTCTGACAAGTTCCACCCCAGAGATGGCCACTTGTCTTCAGGCCACGCCCAAACCCTCAGCCCCTTTCAGGACTTCCACTGTGAAAGAAAAGATCTGCTGTTCTCAGCCTGTGATCCCGTGTTGCCTCTGAGCTCCGCCTCATTCGCCTGTCATGAGGGCTCTCCGACGGGCGACTTTCTGGAATGCATTGACGGGTTCACGTCCCCCACGCCGAGTAGCTCTCCTCGGTCTGTCAGCTCCTTCTCTCAGGTGAGGGCCAGCCAGGTGCTGCGGGGACCAGGAGGAGGCGGAGCCCACATTCTGAAGCCCCTCATGTCCCCTCCGAGCAGGGAGGAGATCCTCAGCACTTTGCTGGACCTGGAGATATCAGAGGCCACCTTTCAGGAGCCCTTCTGCAGTGACCCCTCCGACGCCCCTGGAAAACCAATGTGAGAATATATTCATATTTAACACACAGCAACTATTAGGCTATATTATGACACTTATTTAAACATAACTCCTAAACCAAACATGCAAAATGGATAATAATGCCCGGAATAATGTATCTTTGTGAGTTTTACTAGAATCTGGTGTTTTTGTAAGGTTTGCAAATACAAAAATTTGTTGTTTACTCAATATGACAGTATAACTGTCATACTAAATATGGCAGTTATTTAAACATAACTCCTAAACCAAACATGCAAAATGTCTAATAATGCCTGTAATAATGTATCTTTGTGAATTTTACTAGAATCTGGTGTTTTTGTAAGGTTTGCAAATACTAAAATTAGTTGTTTACTCATTATGACAGTATGAATGTCATACTAAAATATGACAGTTATTTAAACATAATTCCTTAACCAAACATGCAAAATGTCTAATAATGCCTGGAATAATGTCTCTTTGTGAGTTTTACTAGAAAAATGATCTTTTGTCAGGGTTGCAAAGACAAAAAATATTTTTTTTACTCAATATGACATATAACTGTCATACTAAATAAGACAGTTTTTTAAACTTAACTCCAAAACCAAACATGCAAAATGTCTAATAATGCCTGAAATAATGTATCTTTGTGAGTTTTACTAGAAACAGATGCTTTTTTAAGGCTTGCAAACACAAAAAATAGTTTTTACTCAATATGACAGTAATGTTCTTAGAATCCTGAGATAATGCGAAAAAAGCAATAAGAAATTATTCAAACATAACTTTTAAACCAAACATGCAAAATGTCTAATAATGCCTGGAATAATGTATCTTTGTGAGTTTTACCAGAAAAATTTTCTTTTGTAAGGTTTGCAATGACAAAAATCATTTTTTTACTCAATATGACAGTATAACTGTCATACTAAATATGAAAGTTATATAAACATAACTTTTAAACCAAACATGCAAAATGTCTAATAATGCCTGGAATAATTTTTGAGTTTTACTACAAAAATGTTCTTTTGTAAGGTTTGCAATGACAAAAAATATTGTTTTAGTCAATATGACAGTAAAACTGTCATACTAAATATGACAGTTATTTAAACATAACTCCTAAACCAAACATGCAAAATGTCTAATAATGCCTGTATTAATGTATATTTGTGAGTTTTACTAGAATCAGGTGTTTTTGTAAGGTTTGCAAATACAAAAATTAGTTGTTTACTCAATATGACATTATAACTGTCATACTAAATATGACAGTTATTTAAACATAATTCCTTAACCAAACATGCAAAATGTCTAATAATGCCTGGAATAATGTATCTTTGTGAGTTTTACTAGAAAAAATAAATTTTGTTAGGTTTGCAAAGACAAAAAATATTTTTTTTACTCAATATGACAGTGTAACTGTCATACTAATATAAGACAGTTATTTAAACATAACTCCTAAACCAAACATGCAAAATGTCTAATAATGCCTGTAATAATGTATCTTTGTGAGTTTTACTAGAAACATATGCTTTTTTAAGGCTTGCAAACACAAAAAACAGTTTTTACTCAATATGACAGTATAACTGTCATACTAAATAAGACAGTTATTTAAACATAACTCCAAAATGAAACATGCAAAATGTCTAATAATGCCTGAAATAATGTATCTTTGTGAGTTTTACTAGAAACAGATGCTTTTTTAAGGCTTGCAAACACAAAAAATAGTTTTTACTCAATATGACAGTAATGTTCTTAGAATCCTGAGATAATGCGGAAAAAAAGCAATAAAAAATGATTCAAACATAACTTTTAAACCAAACATGCAAAATGTCTAATAATGCCTGGAATAATGTATCTTTGTGAGTTTTACTAGAAAAATGTTCTTTTGTAAGGTTTGCAAAGACAAAAATTATTTTTTTACTCAATATGACAGTAGAACTGTCATACTAAATATGACAGGTATGATTGGTATGGGGACAAGCCTACTGTAAAGTAAGCCTGGTTATGTTAACCTAGATTCCACCACAGCCAACAACAATATGCACTCATTCATGTTATCTAATTATTGTGGATTGTTGGCACTGGACCTAAGATTTGCGCATGAACACAAAATATAATAATAATATAAACATAAGATAGCATTTTAAAATGCATGAAAACAGACAAATCAAAAAAATGCACAAATGGAAGAAAAACATGTCAACAAACTACCCTCTAAAGGCTTAGTGGCCCCCAACCACCGGGCCGCGGACCAATTGGTACCGGGCCGCACAAGAAATTTAAAAAAAATAAATAAATAAATACATTTTTTTTTTTTTTTTTTTTTTTTTTTTTTATTAAATCAACATAAAAAACCCGATATACACATTATAGATCAATATATATCAATACAGTCTGCAGGGATACAGTCCGTAAGCACACATGATTGTATTTCTTAATGAAAAAAAATAAATAAAAATTTATTTTTAATTTTTTTTAATTTAACCCTCCGCCCCCCCGGTCCGTGGGACAAATTTTCAAGCGTTGACCGGTCCGCAGCTACAAAAAGGTTGGGGACCACTGCTCTAAAGGCTTTAGTGGCCACATGCGTGGACAGCACCTTTTAGCTCTTATTTCCAAAATTGTGTCCACTACTGAATTGGGGTCTTTTGGCCACTTATGTGGACACTTATACTGCCATCTGGTGGTGTCAGAAGAGTATAACATACAATGGAATTTGGAAATATAAGACTTTTTTTTTTTTTTTTTAAATAAAAAAAATAAATAAATAAAATAAAATAAATAAATAAATAAATTTTTAAAAAAAAAGGAAATATAAGACTTAGCATGTCACTACATATGAAGAGATGATTTTTAGTTTTTATTTTAATTAGGGTCCAATAAGCCCAAATAGCTAAGAAAAATTTTTAAAAAAGCATGTAAACAAACAGCTTGGGCCTTAAGAGGTTAGAAACATTCTCCTTATGGTTTTGAAAGTTACAAATAAATGCGCAAGCAACATCGAGTACAACCGCTTATGTTGACGTGGGTCATCCAGTGTCAACTTAAAGGACAGCCAGCATTTAGCAGCTGTGACTTGTCAGTAAGTTCTTGTCTTCTTGTCCGTCCTCAGGGATGTTGGTGGTCGTAAGCTCACGGTGGGAACCAGACTGGCACACCACTTAAAAGAGTTCAGCGGAGAACTGTGCATGGAGGGTCTGCACTTCTGGAAGACGGCCTTCTCCGCCATGACACACCCCGCCTCCACCTCCAGCCACACCTCATCCCCGGCCCTGCAGAGAGGGCGAGCATGTAACGAACAGCCTGTGAGGGAGTCCTCGGTCGGGGACCAGCAGGTCATCCTGCTCCCCTGCAAAAGTGCACCAAGCGGGGAAGACGTGCGGCTGTGGCTGGAAGCCAGGAGGCAGTACCAGACCTTGCAGACGGGGATCACGCATGCAGATCTGCTGAAGAAGGATGAAGTGGCCATGTCAGATGTTCCCAGCTCCTCCACAAAACTCAACCGAACCCCAAGGAGAAGAAAGCATGAGCTCTCACTGGTCCTCTCTCCCACAAGGAGTCCATGTAGTCCAGCACCCCATGAAGGTTCTGTCCATCTGGACCAGGAGGATGGACATACAGAGACCCACACAAGCTCTCCGGAGTCTCCAGAGCTGCCGACATGGCAGCATCATCCCAGTCAACCCTTGTCACCGGAACTCTCCGTGGACCGACCGGGCAGCCCCACCTTTCCCCACGTCCAAGATGAGGACGTGATGGACTCCCCACGTCTTCACAGCACTCCTTTTGTAAAGAGGAGGCGTGACCATGTGGCGCCTGTATGCAGCACACCCGTCACCCGCGGTAGGCGTCCTTCTAGCACGTTCCTGCCTTGTGTCAGCTGCTCCCTCAACTCTGCTCCCGTGGTCCTCCTGCAGATGATCCTGTCGCCCAGAGAATCCAGCAGAGGAGGAGGAGCCAAGCCGATCCCCTGAGAAGAGTCTTGCTGGACACACAGATGAAGGTAAAACTCCAACAGGTGCAGAATAATATACCTTAGGTATACCAGTACTAGTATAGTATCGCTATATTCCCCATTTAGTTGTTTATTTTTATGCGGGCATGTCGTGACATTGCTGCTTTTAGGAGCAGAGGAGCATATTGGGCAGCGCACACACACAGAGTACGTACAAGCAGACACAGTGTGTAGACAGAAAAGGGAGAATGGACGCATTTTGGTGTAAAAAGTCAAGATAAAGGTGAAGTTATAACACTGAAACACTCTCAGGAAGAGCTGCTTTAAAGGCCTACTGAAATGGACATTCAGTGCCTTTTATCTCCACGACAATACATCGGCGAAATGCTTTAGCTACGAGCTAACGTGATAGCATCGTGCTTTAACTGCATATAGAAACAAAAGAAATAAACCCCTGACTGGAAGGATAGATAGAAAATCAACAATACTATTAAACCGTGGACATGTAAATACACGGTTAATGCTTTCCAGGCTGGCGAAGGTTAACAATGCTGTGCTAACGACGCCATTGAAGCTAACTTAGCAACCGGACTGCACAGAGCTATGCTAAAAACATTAGCTCTCCACCTACGACCAGCCAGCCCTCATCTGCTCATCAACACCCGTGCTCACCTGCGTTCCAGCGATCGGCAGAAGGACGAAGGACTTCACCCGATGCGTTTGGCGGCCCGGAGACGTAGGAAGTCAAGTCAAGGTGAAGTCGGCGGCTAGCGAGGCTAGCGCGGCTAGCGCTCCAACAAAGTCCTCCTGGTTGTGTTGCTGTAGTCCGCTGCTAATACACCGATCCCACCTACAACTGTCTTCTTTGCAGCCTTCATTGTTCATTAAACAAATTGCAAAAGATGTCCAGAATACTGTGGAATTATGAAATGAAAACAGAGCTTTTTGTATAGGATTCTACAGGGTACCATAACTTCCAGTACTCGGACTTCGTCACGCGCATACGTCATCATACCGCGACGTTTCAGCCGGATATTTCCCGGGAATTTTAAAATGTCACTTTATAAGTTAACCCGGCCGTATTGGCATGTGTTGCAATGTTAAGATGTCATCATTGATATATAAACTATCAGACTGCGTGGTCGCTAGTAGTGGCTTTCAGTAGGCCTTTAAGACATGGCTAGCTAGTTAGCATCTAACATCCATCCACAATGTTTAGCTGCTTGTAAATCACTAATCATGTTATGTGGACCATCACTGGTGGACTTCAAGGGTTTGACGTGTTTGTGCTCCACAGAACCATTTTGCTGCTTTAAATGTTCCGAAAAGAGACAATTCTCAGATCGAGGGTCCCAGCCTCCTCAACACTTACGGCTTCAAAGTCAGCATGCAGAACCTGCAGGATGCCAAAGCTCTGCATGAGGTGAGCTTCATCAGTACCGGTGGATGCTCCTAACACAGAGCTTAGGGGGTCTTGACGAGTCTTACAGACAACTATTTTAATTTAAGGGCGTTGTCACGTTGTGTAAAAGGTAAATAAAAAGAGAATACAACAAATCCTTTTCAACTTATATTCAATTGAATAGACTGCAAAGACAAGATATTTCATGTTCACACTGGTTAGTTTTTGCCAATATTAGCTCATTTGGAATTTGATGGCTGCAACATGTTTCAACAAAGCTGGCACAAGTGGCAAAAAAGAGTGAGAAAGTTGAGGAATGCTCATCTTATTTGGAACATCCCACAAGTGAACAGGCTAATTGGGAACAGGTGGGTGCCATGATTGGGTATAAAAGCAGCTTCCGTGAAATGCTCAGTCGTTCACAAACAAGGACGGGGCGAGGGTCACCACTTTGTCAACAAATGCCTGAGCAAATTGTTGAAGGACAACATTTCTCAACAAGGAATTTAGGGATTTCACCATCTACGCTCCGTAATATCATCAAAAGGTTCAGAGAATGTGGAGAAATCACTGCACGTAAGCCATGATATTATGCACCTTGAACGTAATATCAAAAAGCGACATCCGTGTGTAAAGGATATCACCACACGGGCCCAGGAACACTTCAGAAACCCACTGTTGGTAACTACAGTCGGTCGCTACATCTGCAAGTGCAAGTTAAAACTCTATAATGCAAAGCCACAGCCATTTATCAACAACACCCAGAAACAGAAAAGTGTTCTGTGGTCCGACGAGTCCACATTTCAAAGTGTTTTTTGAAACTGTGGTCCAAAGAGGAAAAGAACCATGGGGACTGTTCTAGGGTGAAAGTGTAAAAGGCAGCATGTGTGATGGTATGGGGGTGTATTAGTGGTCAAGACATGTTCTAGGGTGAAAGTGTAGAAGGCAGCATGTGTGATGGTATGGGGGTGTATTAGTGGTCAAGACATGTTCTAGGGTGAAAGTGTAGTAGGCAGCATGTGTGATGGTATGGGGGTGTATTAGTGGTCAAGACATGTTCTAGGGTGAAAGTGTAAAAGGCAGCATGTGTGATGGTATGGGGGTGTATTAGTGGTCAAGACATGGGTAACTTACACATCTGTGAAGGCACCATTAATGCTGAAAGGTACATACAGCTTTTGGAGCAACATATGTTGTCATCATGGACCGCCCCTGCTTATTTCAGCAAGACGATGCCAAGCCAGGTGTTACAACAGCGTGGCTTCATAGTAAAAGTAAAGTAAAATATGAGAAGGGAGACTGTTGAACAACTTAAGCTGTACATCAAGCAAGAATGGGAAAGAATTCCACTTCAAAAATGTGTTTCCTCACTTCCCAAACCTTTACTGAGTGTTTTTAAAAGGAAAGGCCATGTAACACACTGGTAAAAATGCCTTTTTTTGCAATGTGTTGCTGCCATTAAATTGTAAATTCATGATTATTTGCCAAAAACATGAAATATCTTGTCTTTGCAGTCTATTCAATTGAATATAAGTTGAAAAGGATTTCTCTTTTTATTGACCATTTCCACAAGGTGACAACTTCACTGCTTTTGGGGTTGTGTAATAATGAAGCTAATACGGGTGTGTTCCTCTCCAGGTGCAGTACCTGACTCTAATGGGCATGGAGCTCCATGCGCGTAATCGCCGTGACCTCCAGCCTGATCCCGAGTTTGACCCCGTATGTGCCTTGTTTTACTGCCTGGCTTGTGACGCTCCCTTGCCAGACGTAGACGCGTGCCAGTTGACGGGTGCCATCGTGGTGCATGAAGACCGCAGCGGTCACGGCCGAGGTGAAGGACACTTCCACGACCCGGTCTGTAGGCCGACGTTGTTTGTTCACTGCTGACTGTCTGACACACTTTAGCAGGTGGCAGAGGAACAGCACCCCTGCTGGTCAGGTCCGGCATCTCCGGGCTGCAGGTGACATATGCTGCAAATGAGAAGATGCTGTTTCAGGAACTGGTGGCAGTCATGAGAAAGTTGGTGGCTAAACTACTTTTACTGTCATGTATAAATACAGTGGGACATGTTGATGTCAATCACACTCACATTTCCTGACTGAGGTCCACTTAAGACAAATTATGCTCTAATTAGCACTTTAACTTTTAACTTTTGGCATGAGGAGAATGGCTGGTGATAGAAGATGGCAGTTTGTTGAAGGGGAACTGCACCTTTTTTTTGGAATGTTGCCTATCTTTAACAATCTTTATCTAAAACAGATTTTTTATTTTTTAAATACGTTATTAATATTAAATAAAGCCTTCTTACTACAGAGCCTATAGGAGCCGCTCTATTGTGCCTATAAAGTCCTTAAAAAACATCCAATACATCTCAATTAAGGTTTTATATACATGATGTAAGTATGTATGTAGTATCTAGTAACATTCATAATAACATGTAATATATGCATGATGTAAATACATATGTAGTATCTAGTAACATTCATAATAACATGTAATATATACATGATGTAAGTATATATGTAGTATCTAGTAACATTCATAATAACATGTAATATATACATGATGTAAGTATATGTGTCATGTAGTAACATTCATAATAACATGTAATATATACATGATGTAAGTATATATGTAGTATCTAGTAACATTCATAATAACATGTAATATATACATGATGTAAGTATATGTGTCATGTAGTAACATTCATAATAACATGTAATATATACATGATGTAAGTATATATGTAGTATCTAGTAACATTCATAATAACATGTAATATATACATGATGTAAGTATATATGTAGTATCTAGTAACATTCATAATAACATGTAATATATACATGATGTAAGTATATATGTCATGTAGTAACATTCATAATAACATGTAATATATACATGATGTAAGTATATATGTCATGTAGTAACATTCATAATAACATGTAATATATACATGATGTAAGTATATATGTCATGTAACATTCATAATAACATGTAATATATACATGATGTAAGTATATATGTAGTATCTAGTAACATTCATAATAACATGTAATATATACATGATGTAAGTATATGTGTCATGTAGTAACATTCATAATAACATGTAATATATACATGATGTAAGTATATATGTCATGTAGTAACATTCATAATAACATGTAATATATACATGATGTAAATATATATGTAGTATCTAGTAACATTCATAATAACATGTAATATATACATGATGTAAGTATATATGTAGTATCTAGTAACATTCATAATAACATGTAGTATATACATGATGTAAGTATATATGTCATGTCGTAACATTCATAATAACATGTAATATATACATGATGTAAGTATATATGTAGTATCTAGTAACATTCATAATAACATGTAATATATACATGATGTAAGTATATATGTAGTATCTAGTAACATTCATAATAACATGTAATATATACATGATGTAAGTATATATGTAGTATCTAGTAATATTAATAGTAACATGTAATATATACATGATGTAAGTATATATGTAGTATCTAGTAACATTCATAATAACATGTAATACATACATGATGTAAGTATATATGTCATGTAGTAACATTCATAATAACATGTAATATATACATGATGTAAGTATATATGTCATGTAGTAACATTCATAATAACATGTAATATATACATGATGTAAGTATATATGTCATGTAGTAACATTCATAATAACATGTCATATATACATTATATCATGTAGTAACATTCATAATAACATGTAATATATACATGATGTAAGTATATATGTCATGTAGTAACATTCATAATAACATGTAATATATACATGATGTAAGTATATATGTAGTATCTAGTAACATTCATAATAACATGTAATATATACATGATGTAAGTATATATGTCATGTCGTAACATTCATAATAACATGTAATATATACATGATGTAAGTATATATGTCATGTAGTAACATTCATAATAACATGTAATATATACATGATGTAAGTATATATGTCATGTAGTAACATTCATAATAACATGTCATATATACATTATATCATGTAGTAACATTCATAATAACATGTAATATATACATGATGTAAGTATATATGTCATGTAGTAACATTCATAATAACATGTAATATATACATGATGTAAGTATATATGTAGTATCTAGTAACATTCATAATAACATGTAATATATACATGATGTAAGTATATACGTCATGTCGTAACATTCATAATAACATGTAATATATACATGATGTAAGTATATATGTAGTATCTAGTAACATTCATAATAACATGTAATATATACATGATGTAAGTATATATGTAGTATCTAGTAACATTCATAATAACATGTAATATATATATGATGTAAAGTGTGGCCACCCCTGGACATAGTTTTCATAAAAATGACCCTTTGGGGTGTCAAATTGTGCAACAATAACTTCAGCTCAGAAAAAGAAGGTGGACCAGGACTTGCTGAGTGGTGGACTTAAACAAGTTCCACTGTACAAGGTCATGTAGAACTGTTTCTAGCTGAGGTTATATTGCTGTTGTTTCTCCCTCAGATTTGACCCAGATATCCTGTTTGGATACGAGGTGCAGATGCAGTCCTGGGGCTACCTTCTTCAGCGGGCAGCGGTGGTAGGAGTGGACCTCTGTCAACAACTGTCCAGAGTGCCTGGTAATAACACTTTCTTTACCTCTGGAGTGCGGATGACTGGCACTATGTCATGAACAAAAACGTCTTAAAACTGTTTTTCTTTTGAACGTATGCTTAGTTGTGGTGTATCCGCACATGTATCCCACAGTATAGATGTGCACCGAGTTCCTACACGGTACGCATTAAATGAGGGACAGGAAGTGTCCCCCAGAGTACATAAAAATACAAAGATAAGTGGAGAAGAAGAAAGCGGTCTACCTGTAGAGTAGAGACGTTTGTCGAAGTCTAAGCTGGAACTACCTGAAGCAGCCGAGGGGTGGGGAAAATATTGATATGGCAATATATTGTGATATTTTCTCTAAAGGTGTACAGTACAGGCCAAAAGTGTGGACACACCTTCTCATTCAATGTGTTTTCTTTATTTTCATGACTATTTACATTGTAGATTGTCACATCAAAACTATGACTGGACTTGGAGTACTCCCTTATATCGTATCTGCAGTGGAACAATGAGGCCGTGGTCCTTCCCTGAAGGGTGGGGGCTTTCTTTCTGTGTAAGGAGGAGGCTCTTCCGTATGAGTGTTACAACAACTTAGGAAGCCGGTGTGAATGTACTAGTCTAGGTTGTTCTCCTGAAATATCAGTAAACTTGATGATATTCCTATTCTGTCCTGGTGATCCTTCTTATTCAGCTTATATGTCATCCAAAAGAACCTGGGATTGACCAGTAACTTAGATTCCCTTGGAGGAAGAACTGGTCGGACGCAACAATTTGGGGGCTCGTCCGGGATGACACGCTGAGAATTGGACATCTCTTGCACTCTTCTGGACAGACTCACCTGGCCAAAACAGTAGCAAGTAAACTGTTTGTGTTACCTTAAAGACTTGGCATGTAGGACTTGGAGTACTCCCTTATATCTTATCCGCAGTAGAACAATGAGGCCGTGTTCCTTCCCTGAGGGGTGGGGGCTTTCTTTCTGTGTAAGAAGGAGGCTCTTCCGTATGAGTGTTAGAACAACTTAGGAAGCCGGTGTGAATGTATTAGTCTAGGTTGTTCTCCTGAAATATCAGTAAACTTGATGATATTCCTATTCTGTCCTTGTGATCCTTATTATTCAGCTTATATGTCATCCAAAAGAACCTTGGATTGACCAGTAATTTAGATTCCCTTGGAGGAAGAACCGGTCGGACGCAACAATTTGGGGGCTCCTCCGGGATGACACGCTGAGAATTGGACATCTCTTGCACTCTTCTGGACAGACTCACCTGGCCAAAACAGCACCTACTTTAATGTAGGGCGTGCTTTAGGAGCGTTGCATTAGTAATAGAGATCTTTTGGGGAAGATCTGGAGGGGGATTGTGAAGAATATATATATATATATATGCACAAGAGTTATTTCTTTCTATTCATAGTCATATTTGAAAACAGCTAGTGTTTTTCCATTTGTTGTCTTTCTATTTGTCCGCAAGTAAACTGTGTGTGTTACCTTAAAGACTTGGAATGCAGGACTTGGAGTACTCCCTTATATCTTATCCGCAGTAGAACAATGAGGCCGTGTTCCTTCCCTGAGGGGTGGGGGCTGTCTTTCTGTGTAAGAAGTAGGCTCTTCCGTATGAGTGTTAGAACAACTTAGGAAGCCGGTGTGAATGTATTAGTCTAGGTTGTTCTCCTGAAATTTCAGTAAAACTTGATGATATTCCTATTCTGTCCTGGTGATCCTTCTTATTCAGCTTATATGTCATCCAAAAGAACCTGGGATTGACCAGTAACTTAGATTCCCTTGGAAGAAGAACTGGTCGGACGCAACAGGAGTTATGTACTTAACAAAAAAAGCTGAATGTGGGGGGGCGTGGCCTGCGGACCTGCAGCGAGGCGGGGTGCGTCAGGACCGGCTTGGAGATTAGTGACAGGTGCGTAGATGACACAGCTGTGAGTGTGGCTCTGTTAAAGGCAGCAGTCGGGAAGGAGAGGGTGTTGTTGATGGTGGAGATTGAGCGAGAGCGAGAGAAACTTTAACATGGCTGAAAAGCACAAGAAGGACACCTTATTGTAAAAATCAATCATCGTTCACAAAGATGAACACGGCTGTCATGTCCGTCATTGGTGGTCCAGAGAACCCGGAGGAGCAAGACCTCCACAGTGAAATAACTAAAAACATCTAGTTTTTTTTCAAAATAGCCACCCTTTGCTCTGATTACTGCTTTGCACACTCTTGGCATTCTCTCCATGAGCTTCACGCACACCTGTGAAGTGAAAACCATTGCAGGTGACTACCTCTTGAAGCTCACGGAGAGAATGCCAAGAGTGTGCAAAAGGGTGGCTATTTTGAAGAAACTAGAATATAAAACATGTTTTCCGTCATTTTTTTGTTAAGTACATAACTCCACGTGTGTTCGTTCCTAGTTTTGATGTGACAATCTACAATGTAAATAGTCATGGAAATAAAGAAAACACATTGAATGAGAAAGTGTGTACTGTATATATAGATTTTTAATGTCCTAATATCAATTTTCAGATTTTTAATTTTTTTTAAAAAAACATTTAAAAAAAAATATTATATTGTAATAATATAATTATTATATTTATATTATTTCATTTCTCTTTTTTTTTTTTAAATTGGCGCTCGGCATATTGTAAAAAATAAAACAATTCCATTATTAATAAGTAATATTAGATATTACACCAATTTGCCATGTCAGCTATAACTCAACAGTGAGATGTTTTGTTCGGAGAACTTAGTATATATTACTACTTAGCATATTTAATGTGTCATAATAACCTCTTAACCTCACTTTTTATGAAGGCTGCCCTCCGTGGAAAATGTTTGGACACTAAAATATTATTTCATATTGATGTACTTACTTTTAGTTAGGGTTGTACGGTATACCAGTACTAGTATAATATTGCGGTACTAATGAATCAAAAACAATACTATACTCTGTTTGAAAAGTACCGATTCCCCATATTATTTATTTATAATAACGTCCATCCACAGTGTTTTAGCTACTTCTAAATCACTAATCCTGGTCTCCATGGCGACAAATAAAGTGACTTTCATACAAGTAGCATTATCATTGGAGGACGAGGAATAGCCAAACATGCTTCACTACACACCGTAGGAGGATACAATAGCTCACCGCCGTCACAATGTAAACAAATGCCATGGGTGGATCTACACCTGACATCCACTGTAATGATACCAAGTACAGCAGCATATCTAGTTGATACTACTATGATTATGTCAATGTTTTTTGGCATCACAACATCTTTAGTTTTTTTAAAAGGTATACTATGTTTATAAAGTCAGTAAATATGTCCCTAGACACATGAGGACTTTGAATATGACCAATGTATGATCCGGTAACTACTTGGTATCACATCCATACCTAAATGTGTGGTATCATCCAAAACTAATGTCAAGTATCAAAGAAGAGAAGAATAAGTGATTATTACATTTGAACAGAAGTGTAGATAGAACATGTTCAAACAGAAAATAAGTAGATGTTAACAGTAAATGAACAAGTTTTATTAATATTAATAAACACTGCGGATGGATGTTAGCCGCTAACTAGCTAGCCATGTCTTAAAGCAGCTCTTCCTGAGGGTGTTTCAGTGTTATAACTTCACCTTTATCTTGACTTTTTACACCAAAATTCTCCCTTTTCTGTCTATACACTGTGTCTGCTTGTAAGTACTCTGTGTGTGTGCGCTGCCCAACATGCTCCTCTGCTCCTAAAACCAGCAATGTCACGACAGGGGGAAACAGGTACTTTTTAGAGGCCGGTATAGTACCGAATATGATTCATTAGTATCGTGGTACTATGCTAGTACCAACATACCGTGCAACCCTAGTTCACATCAATCCCAAATAAGGTGTGGGAGGATTTGCTACATAGCGCACAGGCCCCGCCTCCTCCTCCTGATTGGCTGTCCTTCGGTGTCTCCTCAGGTGACTCCAGAGACAATCGCTTCACTGCAGACAGAGACGAGTACGGAGCGGACACCATGTCTGCCATCAACATCATCGGACGTGTCGTCCTCAACTTGTGGAGAATCATGAAAACAGAGGTAGCAACATCACCCTAATGTGTGTCAACCCTTCAAATCTGCACTTTTGCCTGTTAGAGGAGTTATTACGCTAATAATAGATTGTATTTGTACAAGCACGTTACATTGAGCAAACAACCTCAAAGTGCTACAGCGCATTTTTAAGAAAATAAAATAAAAACAACAATGCTAGAACCACAAATAGCTGCCCCCAACAAGTAAAATAAATAGTAAAAATAAAATAAGATACAAACTAGAACAGCCTAATAGCTAGAACTAGCACACGTATATCTAAAAAAATGTTTAAAAAAAAAAAAAGAAGGGTTTTTAAGCCTTTTTTAATTACTTTCATTATTAAGAAAAAATGACCGACAGGAAGGCCAGAAACACTTTTTATTTCAACAGACTCTCGCACCGTACCCGCCGTCCAAACCGCCCAGTTCCTGTCTTCACAATAAAAACCAAGTTGCTTTAAGAACTTGAAAAATTCCCGGTTTTCCCAAATTTCCGTAATACCATTTTTCAATTACAAAACTGTTACTACTTCAACATTTCTTGATAGAATTAAACAATTCCAACACCAACCAATTCAGCTCATTCAGGACATTCATGCCCTTAATCTTTTTTTTTTTTTTTAATCCCACTTTTCCCAAAATTCCCAAATTTCCAGGAAGTTCCTATTGAAATGAATGGGACATTTTTCCAAGTTGCACAATTCCCACATTTTTCAACCAATTCAAAGCATTCCACCTTGAACACACACATATTTCCACCTTGAACACACACATATTTCCAAGTTCAAAAAAATTCCAGGAATTCCCGGTTTTTCAAACCCTATTTTCACCTTTTTTTCTGTGGACTACTCCTTCCACATTTTTCAACCCACTTCAAGCGTTCCACCGTCCAAACATTCCTCTTAGTCAGGACCAAAAAAAAACAGTTGGTTTAAGAACTTAATAAATTCCCGGTTTTTCCCAAAATTTCCGTAATACCATTTTTCAATTCAAAAACTGTTACTACTTCAACATTTCTTGACAGATTTAAACAATTCCAACACCAACCAATTCAGCTCATTCAGGACATTCACGCTCTTAATCATTTTCCAAAAAAATCCCGCTTTTCCCCCAAATTTCCAGGAAGTTCCCATTGAAATGAATGGGACATTTTTCCATGTTGCACAATTCCCACATTTTTCAACCATTCCAACATCAACACATTCATCCTGGACATTCAAACTATCATATTTCCAAGTTCCAAACCAAATTCTGATTTTCCTGGACATTCAAACTCTTCAACATTGAAACTATTCTTCCATTCATTCTACATTCTGTCAGCATTTCACTTCAACTTCAACATTGGAACATTCACACCTCATCTCATTATTAGTGTATTATATTTAGTCTTTTCTTAAAAAGTGTTGTTCTGCGTGTGTCTTAGACAGGAAGTGATCAGTAGAAGGTGCAGAAATAAGCTGAGCTCCAACTGTGACAATGGTTGACTTTACTTTGAAAAGTCAAGTCCAGTTCCAGGGGACATTTCCATCCAAGTCTTGTTTGTCCTTCCTCTCAGGTGACAATCAACAACTACACTTTTGAGAACGTGGCCTTCCATGTGCTGCACCAGCGCTTCCCCCACTACAGCCCCCGCACACTGTCCGACTGGTTTGACCACCACACTGACCTCTACAGGTGTGTAGCAGCATCTTCAGATATGCACATTATTTATATACGAAAGATTGTACGCCTCCTCTTTTATTTGGACTTTCCCTGATTACGTGGCAACAGCTGTTTCTAAGGGACGGGGGTCGTAAACAGCCGTCGCCTTTGGTTACAAAGCCGTTCAAAGAAAAGGTGCCTGGAGGGGAGTCGGGTCCTGCTTCCTCTCCGCTTTGTGGATCCCCCTGCACAATGTAAAGTGGAAGTAACAACAATATCCGTCAGGTTCAAACACTGATGACATCTATTAAACAAGACAAGAAGCAAGGAATTAAACAGAGACAGAATTAAATTTTGCTCAATTGAGGAGAAACGTCTGGGCTGTACTCCCACCACGCTCTGACGAAAGATTGTACGCCTCCTCTTTTATTTGGACTTTCCCTGATTACGTGGCAACAGCTGTTTCTAAGGGACGGGGGTCGTAAACAGCCGTCGACTTTGGTTACAAAGCCGTTCAAAGAAAAGGTGCCTGGAGGGGAGTCAGGTCCTTGTAGGGTCAAGACAAAATCTTCCTGTGGATTACAATACATCAAAGAAACCGACACCTTCATGTCGCTTCCCATCCTACACAGTGGAGTTTTACAAGCCTTTTGATTGATGAAAGACAGCTTTTGTCTGCTCGCCGGGTACTCATTGATAACAATTATTCTGACAATGTCAGTGCTCTTCTTTAGTGGACATTGTCGTGCAGGTCTTGCACGCCATGACCTGCTGGAGGTGAAGCGTTCCTAAAGTTGTCGCTCCTTGCTCGTGTCAGGTGGAAAACGGTGGACCACTACGTGAGCCGCGTGCAGGGTGCCATGCAGCTCCTGCAGCAGCAGGACATCGTCGGCAGAACCAGTGAGCTCGCCAGACTCTTCGGGATCCAGTTTTTCCACGTTCTCACTCGAGGCTCTCAGGTACCCGCTCATTACTTTGAGATGCCATACCCTCGCCCACCAAGAGGGTTACTGCACTCGTTATTGTGTGAAGGAAACCACGGGGAGAGAAAGCGGTGAAGTGGTCACGTTGTGTAAATGGTCAATAAAAAGAGAATACAACAAAACTTATATTCAATTGACTAGACTGCAAAGACAAGATATTTCATGTTCACACTGGTTAGTTTTTGCAAATATTAGGAATTTGGAATTTGCTGCCGGCAACATGTTTCAAAAAAGCTGGCACAAGGGGCAAAAAAGACTGAGAAAGTTTAAGAAGAACATTTCTCAAGCAGCTATTGCAAGGAATTGAGGGATTTCACCATCTACGCTCCGTGATATCATCAAAAGGTTGAGAGAATGTGGAGAAATCACTGCAGGTAAGCCATGATATTACACACCTTGGATAACCTCAGGCATCAAAACGCCACATCAGTGTGTAAAGGATATCACCACATGGGCTCAGGAACACTTCAGAAAACCACTGAGAGTAACTACAGTTGGTCGCTACTAGAGATGTACGATAATATCGGCCTGCCGATATTATCGGACGGTATATGCGTTAAAATGTAATATCGGAAATTATCGGTATCGTTTTTTTTATTATCGGTATCGGTTTTTTTTTTTTTTTTTTTTTTTTTTTATTAAATCAACATAAAAAACACAAGATACACTTACAATTAGTGCACCAACCCAAAACCTCCCTCCCCCCATTTATTTCTGTTATTAATATTCTGCTTCCTACATTATATATCAATATATATCAATACAGTCTGCAAGGGATACAGTCCGTAAGCACACATGATTGTGCGTGCTGCTGC
Organism: Entelurus aequoreus; assembly: GCF_033978785.1. Lineage (NCBI taxonomy): Eukaryota > Metazoa > Chordata > Actinopteri > Syngnathiformes > Syngnathidae > Entelurus > Entelurus aequoreus. Next base: position 93,739,911 of record NC_084733.1, read on the forward strand.
TCCACTAATAGTACTAACCTTTAACACTTCATTTTACTCATTTTCATTCATTACTAGTTTCTATGTAACTGTTTTTATATTGTTGTACTTTCTTTTTTATTCAAGAAAATGTTTTTAATTGAGTTATCTTATTTTTTTTTTTTTTTTTTTTTTTAAGTACCTTATCTTCACCATACCTGGTTGTCCAAATTAGGCATAATAATGTGTTAATTCCACGACTGCATATATCGGTTGATATCGGTATCGGTAATTAAAGAGTTGGACAATATCGGAATATCGGCAAAAAGCCATTATCGGACATCCCTAGTCGCTACATCTGTAAGTGCAAGTTAAAGCTCTACTATCCAAAGCGAAAGCCATTTATCAACAACACCCAGAAACACCGCCGGCTTCTCTGGGCCCGAGATCATCTAAGATGGACTCACGCAAAGTGAAAAGTGTTCTGCGGTCTGACGAGTCCACATTTCAAATTTGTTTTTGGAAATATTCGACATCGTGTCATCCGGACCAAAGGGGAAGCGAACCATCCAGACTGTTATCGACGCAAAGTGTAAAAGGCAGCATGTGTGATGGTATGGGGGTGTATTAGTGGCCAAGACATGGGTAACTTACACATCTGTGAAGGCACCATTAATGCTGAAAGGTACATACAGCTTTTGGAGCAACATATGTTGTTATCATGGACGCCCCTGCTTATTTTAGTAAGACCAAGCCAAGCCACATTCAGCACGTGTTACAACAGCGTGGCTTCGTAAAAAAAAAGAGTGCGGGTACTTTCCTGGCCCGCCTGCAGTCCAGACCTGTCTCCCATGGAAAATGTGTGGAGCATTATGAAGCCTAAAATACGACAACGGAGACCCCGGACTGTTGAACCACTGAAGCTGTACATAAAACAAAAATGGGAAAGAATTCAAACTTTCAAAGCTTCAACAATTAGTTTCCTCAGTTCCCAATCGTTTACTGAGTGTTGTTAAAAGGAAAGGCCATGTAACACAGTGGTGAACATGCCCTTTCCCAACTACTTTGGCACGTGTTGCAGCCATGACATTATAAGTTAATTATTTGCAAAAAAAAAAAAAAAAAGTTTATGAGTTTGAACATGAAATATGTTGTCTTTGTAGCATATTCAACTGAATATGGCTTGAAAAGGATTTGCAAATCATTGTATTCCGTTTATATTTACATCTAACACCATTTCCCAACTCATGGAAACGGGGTTTGTATTATGGATCTAAGCATGTACTAAGAAGTGTCTTGGTGTCCCTGCAGTACCGTGTAGAGTCCATGATGCTGCGTGTGGCCAAGCCCCTCAACTACATCCCGGTGACGCCCAGCGTGCAGCAGCGGGCCCAGCAGAGGGCACCTCAATGTGTGCCCCTGATCATGGAGCCAGAATCCCGCTTTTACAGCAACTCTGTGGTGGTTCTGGACTTCCAGTCGCTTTATCCCTCCATCGTCATCGCCTACAACTACTGCTACTCCACCTGCCTGGGTCACATGGACAGCTTGGGAACGTAAGTCTTGGTTTTTTTAACTGCTGCATTGGTAAACCACGCCTCAGGGAGTGTGTGGCACACTCACTGGCTGTATTGACACTGCACTGATCCTGTGTTGGTGTTTCATCCGCTGCATTCAAACCAAAATCACTCCATTAGACCTGCAAAGAAAAATGGGGATACAAGCCACACCCACTCATTTTTAGAAGAAAAAAATATTGTACCATATATTAGCCGCACCGAGCTATACGTTGTGAAATGAGTTATTTACACAGAAATATTTTACGAGTGCTTATTTACATACTTTAATTGTTTCCAAACGGGGCCTGTAACCGGGCAGTAAAACGGCTGATCAAACAAAACAGAAGTCATCGCCATGGACCCACCAGCTGCGCAAGCTAGCTCTCCAATCGGCTAAACAGACTCAATTACTCCACGGTGACGTTTTCATGAATTTACGAAGCTGGAACAATAAAAAGAATAATGCAATTGTAAGTTAATAATTGTCAGGTTCAAACACTGATGACATCTATTAAACAAGACAAGAGGCAATGAATTAAACAGAGACAGAATTCAACTTGGACTCAATTGAGGAGACACGCCTGGACACACCATAAGTACCTTATCTTCACCATACCTGGTTGTCCAAATTAGGCATAATAATGTGTTAATTCCACGACTGCATATATCGGTTGATATCGGTATCGGTTGATATCGGTAATTAAAGAGTTGGACAATATCAGATATCGGCAAAAAGCCATTATCGGACATCCCTAGTCGCTACATCTGTAAGTGCAAGTTAAAGCTCTACTATCCAAAGCGAAAGCCATTTATCAACAACACCCAGAAACGCCGCCGGCTTCTCTGGGCCCGAGATCATCTAAGATGGACTCACGCAAAGTGTAAAAGTGTTCTGCGGTCGGACGAGTCCACATTTACGAAGCTGTAACAATAAAAAGAATAATGCAATTGTGAGTTAATAATTGTCAGGTTCAAACACTGATGACATCTATTAAACAAGACAAGAGGCAATGAATTAAACAGAGACAGAATTCAACTTGGACTCAATTGAGGAGACACGCTTGGACACACTACCCTTGCACAGTATCTCAGCACGCTCTGACGAAAAAGGTTTACGTGTCCTCCTTTATTTGGACACTTCCTGTTTACACAACATCTGCTTCCAAAGGAATGCGGGGTATGTAAACAGCTCTTGTTTTTGGTCACATTGAAAACAAAAGAAGAAGATGCCTCGGGCTTGAGGTTAGTCCTGGATTCAGCTTGGGCAGGTCTTGGATGACAATAGATAACCCCCTCCCGTCTCATCCCGTCGTACACAATGGAATTTTCCAAGCCTTTGCTTGGTGCAACAAAGACAGCCTCTTGTCTGTTCATTGGGAACTCAGAACGGAAAGTTTTTTTTATCATTTAAATACAATTTTTTCCGACATAATACTAACAAAGACACTCGTAAACATGTTAGCATATCAGCTAATGCTAACAACGCTGGCTTCGTTACATTACAATAGCACGTACAAATATGCAGGAAAACACTCCTACAGACATCACCCATGGGATGAATTGTTTTAGTTATATTGTAAAACTTACAAACGTTGCTTGGAGTGATAAATGAGGAATCCATACGAGTAGAAACGCTATGGACAGCTTGGCGAGCACGCTCCAACAACCTCTCTCCTCCCGGTTTGCTGCTTATACAGAGTGACAGGTGATTAGATAACAAGGCCCAGGTGGGCCATCTACGCACCTGTCGCTGACTTCGAGGCCGGCCCTGGCACACCCCTGCTTCACTGCAGGCCCGCAGGCCACGCCCCCCCTCCACACATGGCTAACTAGTTAGCAGCGAACATCCATCCACAGTGTTTTAGCTACTTCTAAATCACTAATCCTGGCCTCCATGGCGACAAATAAAGTATGTTTCTTACAAGTAGCGTTATCACTGGAGGACGAGGAATAGCTAAACATGCTTCACTACACAGCGTAAGATACAATAGCTCACCGCCGTCACAATTAGGGATGTCCCATAATGGCTTTTTGCCGATATCTGATATTGTCCAACTCTTTAATTACCGATACCGATATCAACCGATATATGCAGTCGTGGAATTAACACATTATTATGCCTAATTTGGACAACCAGGTATGGTGAAGATAAGGTACTTTTTAAAAATAATTAGTAAAATAAGATAAATAAATTAAAAACATTTTCTTGAATAAAAAAGAAAGTACAACAATATAAAAACAGTTACATAGAAACTAGTAATGAATGAAAATGAGTAAAATGAAGTGTTAAAGGTTAGTACTATTAGTGGAGCAGCAGCACGCACAATCATGTGTGCTTACGGACTGTATCCCTTGCAGACTGTATTGATATATATTGATATATCATGTAGGAAGCAGAATATTAATAACAGAAATAAATGGGGGGAGGGAGGTTTTTTGGGTTGGTGCACTAATTGTAAGTGTATCTTGTGTTTTTTATGTGGATTTAATAAAAAAAAATTAAAAAAAAAAAACGATACTGATAATAAAAAAAAACGATACCGATAATTTCCGATATTACATTTTAACGCATCGGCAGGCCGATATTATCGGACATCTCTAGTCACAATGTAAACAAATGCCATGGGTGGATCTATACCTGACATCCACTGTAATGATACCAAGTACAAGAGCGTATCTCGTCGATACTACTACGATTACATCAATATTTTTTTATATTTCATCGTTTTAAAAAAAAAAGTATATTATTACAAAGTCAGTAAATATGTCCCTGGACACATGAGGACTTTGAATATGACCAATGTATGATCCTGTAACTACTTGGTATCAGATCCATACCTAAATGTGTGGTATCATCCAAAACTCATGTCAAGTATCAAAGAAGAGAAGAATAAGTGATTATTACATTTGAACAGAAGTGTAGATAGAACATGTTCAAACAGAAAATAAGCAGATATTAACAGTAAATGAACAAGTAGATTAATAATCAATTTTTTACAGTTTGTCCCTCATAATGTGTACAAAATAATAGGTGTATAAATGACACAATATGTTACTGCATTCGACTAATTAGGAGTCTTTGTTTGTTTACTTACTACTAAAAGACAAGTTGTCTATTTTATTGAAGGACTAAATGACAATAATAAACATATGTTTCATGTACACTAACATTTGTTGTTACAATAAAGACAATAATGACGTTTTTTGTGGTCCCCTTTATTTAGAAAAGTATCGAAAAGCATGGAAATACATTTTGGTTTAGGTACCAAAATATTGGTATGGTGACAACTAGGGATGTCCGATAATATTATCGGCCGATAAATGCGTTAAAATGTAATATCGGAAATTATCGGTATCGGTTTTTTTTTATCTGTATCGGTTTTTTTTTGTTTTGTTTTTTTGTTTTTTTTTATTAAATCCACATAAAAAACACAAGATACACTTACAATTAGTGCACCAACCCAAAAAACCTCCCTCCCCCCATTTCTTTCTGTTATCAATATTCTGCTTCCTACATTATATATCAATATATATCAATACAGTCTGCAAGGGATACAGTCCGTAAGCACACATGATTGTGCGTGCTGCTGCTCCACTAATAGTACTAACCTTTAACACTTCATTTTACTCATTTTCATTCATTACTAGTCTCTATGTAACTGTTTTTATATTGTTGTACTTTCTTTTTTATTCAAGAAAATGTTTTTAATTTAGTTATCTTATTTTATTATTATTTTTAAAAAGTACCTTATCTTCACCATACATGGTTGTCCAAATTAGGCATAATAATGTGTTAATTCCACGACTGCATATATCGGTTGATATCGGTATCGGTTGATATCGGTATCGGTAATTAAAGAGTTGGACAATATCGGAATATCGGCAAAAAGCCATTATCGGACATCCCTAGTCGCTACATCTGTAAGTGCAAGTTAAAGCTCTACTATCCAAAGCGAAAGCCATTTATCAACAACACCCAGAAACGCCGCCGGCTTCTCTGGGCCCGAGATCATCTAAGATGGACTCACGCAAAGTGGAAAAGTGTTCTGTGGTCTGACGAGTCCACGTTTCAAATAGTTTTTGGAAATATTCGACATCGTGTCATCCAGACTGTTATCGACAAATGTAAAGTGCGTAACAAATGCAATTCATTATTATTATTTATTATAAATTAGGCATAATAATGTGTTAATTCCACGACTGCATATATCGGTTGATATCGGTATCGGTAATTAAAGAGTTGGACAATATCGGATATCGGCAAAAAGCCATTATCGGACATCCCTAGTGACAACACTAGTTCAGACACCCTTGTCTTAGCGTTATGAAACACCTCACTAGTATCCCTGACAACAAAGATGTGTGAGTCTGCTGAAGATGAAGAATATTCCTGGTTTCTATTCCAGCACGGACGAGTTCAAGTTCGGCTGCACCTCCCTGCGGGTTCCCCCGGAGCTCCTCTACCAGCTCCGTAATGATGTCACCGTGTCACCCAACGGCGTCGCCTACGTCAAGGTATGACCACGGCCCTACGGCTGACTTCACTCCTTCACACTGGAAGTTAAGGAAGATCTTTCAATTTAGAGTAAATGCAGTTTTTTTATGGTTTGGTGTTATCATTTCAAAATGGATGCATTGTAAGGATGTGAGTGTCTGCAGGTGCAAACTGCTCCATAGATGTTTGATATCTTCTTTAAAGGCCTACTGAAAGCCACTACTAGCGACCACGCAGTCTGATAGTTTATATATCAATGATGACATCTTAACATTGCAACACATGCCAATACGGCCGGGTTAACTTATAAAGGGACATTTTAAAATTCCCGGGAAATATCCAACTGAAACATCGCGGTATGATGACGTATGCGCGTGACGAAGTCCGAGTAACGGAAGTTATGGTACCCCGTAGAATCCTATACAAAAAGCTCTGTTTTCATTTCATAATTCCACAGTATTCTGGACATCTTTTGCAATTTGTTTAATGAACAATGAAGGCTGCAAAGAAGACAGTTGTAGGTGGGATCTGTGTATTAGCAGCGGACTACAGCAACACAACCAGGAGGACTTTGTTGGAGCGCTAGCCGCGCTAGCCATTATTTGCACATTTACTCAGGTCTTTTGCGGGAGACATAAGAAAACTACCGTATTTTCTGTATAATTAAGCCACACCCACTAAATTGTAGTGTTTTTTTCCCCATATATATTAGCCTCACTGGACTACAAGTCGCAAATATATATGCAAAATGAATATTTACACATATAAATGTTTATTTACCGGATTTTTTTGCATAATTAAGCCACACCCACTAAATTGTAATGTTTTTTTCCCCCATATATTATCCTCACTGGACTACAAGTTGCAAATATATATGCAAAATGAATATTTACACATGTAAATGTTTATTTACCGAAATTTTTTGCATAATTAAGCCACACCCACTAAATTGTAATGTTTTTTTCCCCCATATATTAGCCTCACTGGACTACAAGTCGCAGATATATTTGCAAAATGAATATTTACGCATGTAAATGTTTATTTACCGGATTTTTGTTGCATAATTAAGCCACACCCACTAAATTGTAATGTTTTTTCCCCCATATATTAGCCTCACTCGACTACAAGTCGCAAATATATATGCAAAATGAATATTAACACATGTAAATGTTTATTTACCGGATTTTCTGTATAATTAAGCCACACCCACTAAATTGTAATGTTTTTTTCCCCCATATATTAGCCTCACTGGACTACAAGTCGCAGATATATTTGCAAAATGAATATTTACGCATGTAAATGTTTATTTACCGGATTTTTGTTGCATAATTAAGCCACACCCACTAAATTGTAATGTTTTTTCCCCCATATATTAGCCTCACTCGACTACAAGTCGCAAATATATATGCAAAATGAATATTTACACATGTAAATGTTTATTTACCGGATTTTCTGTATAATTAAGCCACACCCACTAAATTGTAATGTTTTTTTCCCCCATATATTAGCCTCACTGGACTACAAGTCGCAGATATATTTGCAAAATGAATATTTACGCATGTAAATGTTTATTTACCGGATTTTTGTTGCATAATTAAGCCACACCCACTAAATTGTAATGTTTTTTCCCCCATATATTAGCCTCACTCGACTACAAGTCGCAAATATATATGCAAAATGAATATTTACACATGTAAATGTTTATTTACCGGATTTTCTGTATAATTAAGCCACACCCACTAAATTGTAATGTTTTTTTCCCCCATATATTAGCCTCACTGGACTACAAGTCGCAAATATATATGCAAAATGAATATTAACACATGTAAATGTTTATTTACCGGATTTTTTTGCATAATTAAGCCACACCCACTAAATTGTAATGTTTTTCCTCCCATATATTAGCCTCACTGGACTACAAGTCACAAATATATATGCAAAATGAATATTTACACATGTAAATGTTTATTTACTGAAATTTTTTGCATAATTACGCCACACCCACTAAATTGTAAAGTTTTTTCCCCCATATATTAGCCTCACTCGACTACAAGTCGCAGATATATATGCAAAATGAATATTAACACATGTAAATGTTTATTTACCGGATTTTTTTTGCATAATTAAGCCACACCCACTAAATTGTAATATTTTTTCCCCCATATATTAGCCTCACTGGACTACAAGTCGCAAATATATATGCAAAATGAATATTTACACATGTAAATGTTTATTTACCGCATTTTATGTATAATTAAGCCACACCCACTAAATTGTAATGTTTTTTCCTCCATATATTAGCCTCACTCGACTACAAGTCGCAGATATATTTGCAAAATGAATATTTACTAGAGATGTCCGATAATATCGGTCTGCCGATGTTATCAGCCAATAAATGCTTTAAATGTAATATCGGAAATTATCGGTATCGTTTTTTTTTATTATCAGTATCGTTTTTTTGTTTGTTTGTTTTTTTTTTTTAATTAAATCCACATAAAAAACACAAGATACACTTACAATTAGTGCACCAAGCCAAAAAATCTCCCTCCCCCATTTACACTCATTCACACAAAAGGGTTGTTTCTTTCTGTTATTAATATTCTGCTTCCTACATTATATATCAATATATATCAATACAGTCTGCAAGGGATACAGTCCGTAAGCACACATGATTGTGCGTGCTGCTGCTCCACTAATAGTACTAACCTTTAACTCTTCATTTTACTCATTTTCATTCATTACTAGTTTCTATGTAACTGATTTTATATTGTTTTACTTTCTTTTTTATTCAAGAAAATGTTTTTAATTTATTTATCTTATTTTATTTGATTAATTTTTTTAAAAAGTACCTTATCTTCACCATACCTGGTTGTCCAAATTAGGCATAATAATGTGTTAATTCCACGACTGTATATATCGGTTGATATCGGTATCGGTTGATATCGGTATCGGTAATTAAAGAGTTGGACAATATCGGCATATCGGATATCGGCAAAAAGCCATTATCGGACATCCCTAATATTTACACATGTAAATGTTTATTTACATACAATACCTTAATTGTTTCCAAACGGTGCGTGTAACAGGGCAGTAAAATGGCTGATCAAACAAAACAGAAGTCACGCTCATGGACCCAATAAACAGACTCAATAACTTCCACGGTGACGTTTTTGGTGAATTTACTGAGGAATTTGTGAAAGTGAAAACAAAACAAAAAGAATGTAAGTTAATAATACTAACAGACACTTGTAAACGTGTTAGCATATTATGTAATGCTAGCGTCATTACATTACGATAGCACGTGAAAATATGCATGGAAACACTCCTACAGACATCACACATGGGACACTTTAGTAAATAAATAGTTTTAGTTGTATTGTAAAACTTACAAAGCTTGCTTGGAGTGATGGATGGAGAATCCATACAAGTAGACACGCTATGGATGGCTGGAAGACTGAATGGCACTCTACTTCCTGTTGAAGACACTAAATTGAAGGCAAAGTCGTCCAAAAGATGGCGCCATAACACAAACGTTAAAAACACGTTTTTAGTGTATTTGCTGGTTTAGTTGTTTTTATAACTGTATTATGTCCTTTAGCAGAGAAAAATCCATAAATTAGCCGCAGGGTTCAAAGTGTAGGAAAAAGGTAATTTTAGTAGTACTAAGCTTCCATTTTCCTTTTAATACACTTTACAAGAAATACATTGGCGGCTAACTCCCTAGCTTGCTAGCTTTCTGACACTCTTATTTTGTTAGCGCAGGCAGGATGAAGCAGGGCTTTTATTGTGAAGACAGGAACTGTGCGGTCGGTCTTTAGGCTTTTGACGGGAGCTCCGGTTGAAATAAAAAGTGTTTCTGGCCTCCCTGTCGGTCGTTTTTATCTTAATGATGATGTGGCAGCAGCCAGTGTCATCTCACAATAATAATAACTACAATAATAGATTTTATTTGTAAGAGCACTTTACATTGAGCAAACAACCTCCAAGTGCTACAGTGCATTTAAAACAACAACAACACTAGAACCACAAATAGCTGCCCCTAACAAGTAAAATAAATAGTAAAAAAAAAATAAAAACTAGAACCGCCAAATAGCTAGAACTAGCACACATATAGCTAAAAAAAAGAAGGCATTTTTAAAAAGAAGGGTTTTTAAGCCTTTTTTAAAAGCATCCACAGTCTGTGGTGCCCTCAGGTGGTCAGGGAGAGCGTTCCACAGTCTGTGGTGCAAAGATAAGACCTTCTGGAGGAAAGTTCTGTGGTCAGTTGAAACAAAAATGGAGCTGTTTGGCCACAATACCCAGCGATATGTTTGGAGGAGAAAAGGTGAGGCCTTTAATCCCAGGAACACCATCCCTACCGTCAAGCATGGTGGTGGTAGTATTATGCTCTGGCCCTGTTTTGCTGCCAATGGAACTGCTGCTTTAAATGGGACAATGAAAAAGGAGGATTAGCTCCAAATTGTTCAGGACAAGCTAAAATCCTCAGCCCTCACCAGGACTGTACTTAGGTTCTCAGTATGTTCCTGCTCCAAGTCACCAGGACTGTACTTAGGTTCTCTGTATGTTCCTGCTCCAAGTCACCAGGACTGTACTTAGGTTCTCTGTATGTTCCTGCTCCAAGTCACCAGGACTGTACTTAGGTTCTCAGTATGTTCCTGCTCCAAGTCACCAGGACTGTACTTAGGTTCTCAGTATGTTCCTGCTCCAAGTCACCAGGACTGTACTTAGGTTCTCTGTATGTTCCTGCTCCAAGTCACCAGGACTGTACTTAGGTTCTCAGTATGTTCCTGCTCCAAGTCACCAGGACTGTACTTAGGTTCTCAGTATGTTCCTGCTCCAAGTCACCAGTAAATGTGCAAGCAATGTCTGGTTTGGCTTAAGTGGACGGGAGTCAGCGGCATGTGGACTTAAAGGTGTTCCTGGGTGTGTGCAGGCCTCGGTGCGTAAAGGTGTCCTTCCCAGCATGCTAGAAGAGATCCTGCAGACCCGCATCATGGTGAAGAAGTCCATGAAGGCCTACAAGCAGGACAAAGCGCTCATGAAGCTGCTGGACGCCCGTCAGCTGGGACTCAAACTCATCGCCAACGTCACCTTCGGCTACACCGCCGCCAACTACTCGGGGCGCATGCCCTGCGTGGAGGTGAGGTCCACACCACTCTGTGTGACGTTGTACACCTCACCTGCTTGTGTTGCTCTCCAGGTGGGTGACAGTATTGTGTTGCTCTCCAGGTGGGTGACAGTATTGTCCACAAAGCCAGGGAGACGCTGGAGGGAGCCATCAAGCTGCTCAATGACACCAAGAAGTGGGGAGCGCGTGTTGTCTATGGAGACACTGACAGGTGTGTGTGTGTGTGTGTGTGTGTGTGTGTGTGTGTGTGTGTGTGTGTGTGTGTGTGTGTGTGTGTGTGTGTGTGTGTGTGTGTGTGTGTGTGTGTGTGTGTGTGTGTGTGTGTGTGTGTGTGTGTGTGTGTGTGTGTGTGTGTGTGTGTGTGTGTGTGTGTGTGTGTGTGTGTGTGTGTGTGTGTTGTCTATTGTTGCGTTTGACCAGATGTTCCCCCAAGTGGGATGTAAAACGCTGGTCAGTCCCAAGTTCCTTAATGACATATAAACTGAACTCAAAAGGTACCACCAAGCATAGAATAGGTATTTTGTAATTTATTGTCAAATATTTGAGAATAGAGACCAGCCTCGAACAACACATCCAAATGCGTAGCCCAAGTTGATCTGGCATTCCAAAGGAAAAAGCAACTCTTTTCACACAAAGAAAGCCCCCATTCCCCCCCCCCCCCCCCCCCCCCCCTCCTCTCAACACTGATAAGAAGAGAGACTTGGGGGTTGTGTTCACATTCCTGATGGTTTACGACCCTGTCTAAACAGGCAATCAGAAGACAAAGAGAAACTAGTATACAGAGTATACATGGAAAAATATGAGCTGATTCAAACATGATTATGAATAAAGAAATAGCTCTTAAACATATGCATTATCCACAATCCCCCTTCAGATCTTATCCAAAAGATCTCTCCTATGAGAGCAACACCTCTAAAGCACGCCCTACATTAAAGTAGGTGCTGTTTTGGTTTTCGAGCAAGCCATCGATAAACAATCAAACCATAGTTACATGGGAGAGAGAAGGAGGGAGTCAACGTCAATGTCGTCATTGTCAGGGAAGGAAACTAACGGTCCCTGAAAGTCAGCACTATGCTTGACCCCCTTCAGTGACATAGCAAGCCCAGGACCAGGGTGGGGTTGACCTTTGACAGCTCTAACAATGATGCGGGTGCATAGAGACCTAGCACAAGGGGCAATAAAGCATCCGCATGAGGTTATGACGGCCAAGAAAACTCCAATGGAGACCAGGGCCGACTTAATTAGGTCAGACCACCTGCCAAAGGTGTTATGAAGCCAATCTTTAAAGGGGTCAGAGACACCGGAAACTTCAGTAAGTTCTTAGGCTCTGAGGCCTTCTAAGGCGCTCTGGACCGAGCCATCGGGGGCAGCATTGTTAGGAATGAAGGTACAGCATTGGTCACCAAACATTGCACACACACACCTTCTTCCTTGGCTAGGATGCGGTCAAGGGCTATGCGGTTCTGGATGGCCATGAGGGAGGTCGGGGCAGGTTGTTCAGCAAGTCCCTCAACGGCGTCACGAGTCAGGTTGGTCAGTCTCAACAGATTATAAAAAACATAGTTAATGCGTTCTACATTTTTAGTAGCAGTCACAGGGAAAATAGCACCAATGATAGGAAGGTTCTCGAAACCTGCACAGGATTCACACCACAATTTGTGTTGTGAGGGGACCCCTCTTGGTTGTCCAATTGCATCAAAGTAAACACCATCAGGGTTTCTCATCAGATCAAAGGAGCCCTTTACACTCCTTCGAGATAAAACATGGCGGCGTCGGCGAGAAGTTAGAGAGGCCGCTGAGACAGGAGTTACAAGGGGAGTTAATTTGGGACTCACTAGGGTGAGTGGGGTCACCAGTCTAACCATAGCACAGAGCCCTACGGATAATGTTGGGATTCTAATGTACAATCTGTGCTCCCCACAATACCAGAATAAGTCAGCTCGTGCCCAAGGGCCTATCCTAGAGCCATCTATCAGTGTGGTGCACCAGGAAGGGTTAATGTCACCCAATTTGTTGGGGGACGAAGAGGGTCCTTTGAATTGAAAACACGTGTAATTCAGCTTTTGGGCCACAAATGGAAGAAGTCGGGTGGAATTGTCAACAGAAGGGTACACATGTCAGTCAACTTAAAAGGGGCGGGGTAAGTGTGGGAAAAGGACGTCCAGCGGAACAAGCAACACAGTCACCCAGGTTTTGGCTCTTAGCCATGCTAGTCATCCACCTGAGCCATAGGTTGCCTGCACCTGCTCCTAAGGTCAAAGCTACCAGGCCTTCGGTGGTGATGTCATTAGCACGCACAGATGTGAGAGCCTTTGAAACACCACCAAGGTGGGGTGGTACTTTAGGTGCTACAGAGGGTGTAGAGGTAGTTAACGCCCTCTCAAGGACATTAATTTTAATAATTCCTTTAGAGTCTGTATCAGTCAGGTCAACCCCCAAAACAACATAAAAGGGACGATGGGCACCACTTACCAGAGTATGTTGTCTGCATCCGACACCAATGGTTCAGGGTTGAGTCGTTACAAATATAGAGGTTATTACCACGGTAATAGCTATTGTGTCCCCCGTAATTAATCACACTGCACAGGTCAAAAAAATAAGTCTTGCTGTCCCCCCTAACCCAGTCTATTTCAAGTCCGCCGTATGTTCTAAGACACTTGTCAGTCACTGTTGTCGGGAAGGAAGGACTGAGGCACAAGAACAGTAGAACAAGCATAAACACCAATCCGTCAGGAAATACTACTGGGCGTAACATCCTGCCTTTCGTCTATCAAAATCAGAGTAATTCAGGTAACGAAACGGGGATAAACATCAAACTTTTCACTTAATATAACGACACAGATAGTTATGCTGAAAACAAGCAAGAGAAATTGGATAACTTCGAGTATAAAGGCTGGTCTCAAATAAGGATATACAATATAGAAGAGGAAAAGAGTAATCTAGGTAGAAAATCTATCTCTCAGCGTCGTCTTCTGGGCTGTAGGATTATGTGTGTGTAATTAAAGCCTCGCTCTTCTATGACCTAGAGGGGGAGAGGTTACTAGCACAATCACCCCTTATGTGTGTTACTTCGTTAACACACACACTAAAAATGAGTCGTTTTCTGCTCCCGTTCTTCTTCAGCTGCCTCAGGCTCAAAAGGCGCTGCTGGGGGGTCGAGTGGGGCAGATGTAGTGGCGATGTCAGCAATGACATCCGCTGGTAATCTGTCAGGTTCTTCAGCAGGAGTGTAGAGGGAGAGGTGGTACCAGGTGTCCCCTTTTCCAGCTAGTCGAAGGGCGTGAGACGTCCGTTCCACGACCTTGAAGGGACCACCTGGGCTCCGTCCACTTGCGTTTGATGACCTAGATCTTGACCCTCTCAGCGGGCGGAAGGGAATCTGGAGTGGCGGGCTGTCATCCTCGTATCTGTACAGAAGAACTGGCACACAAATTCTGCATTTTTTGTGTAAAATACCATTTTGGTTTTACGCTGAGTCCTCCTTCCATGGGGGGCTGCTGGTCCTGTGAATGGCTGACCTGTATGCAGCTCATAGGGTGAAAAACTCAAAGGGCGGTAAAACAGTTTTATTCACGGACCTTCGAATGATCATTAACGCTAATTGCAACATGTCAATCCAATTAAATTTGGTCTGTGCACAGATTTTAGCCAATTAGTTTTTAATGTTCTGGTCCATCCTTTCAACCTTACCTTGGGACTCAGGATGGTACCCCAAACCTGTGTTCTAGTCCGAAAGCCTTTTCGACCAAGGCTAAGTGAGTAATTTTTAAAAAAAATTTTTAATGGTTGCCGTTGTCTGACCTAATGTTTTTGGGGAAACCATGTCGGGGTACTAGGTCATTCACAAGTCATTTAATTACTGATATTGTATCCTCTTTTGAGGTTGTTGTTGCTTCCGGCCAACCACTGTGATTGTCAACACAAGTCAGTATGTACCTTTTCCCTTGTACCGTATTGATCATATCAGTGAAATCAAAGACTATACATGGTTCACCCTCACCTCCTCCCTATTCTAAATTTGATCTACTAAAGTACTATCGATGTGTAAAATCGTTATTTTCAAATTAAAATTAGTTATAACTTCTTACCCACGGGAAAAACGTTAAAACTATGGAATGTGTCAGAGTCGGATGATTGTCGATTTTGTTCCAAGGAGTCTGTATCTACCCTCACTCACCCCCTTCTGTTTCTGAAAAAAGGACTGTGTTAGTAATACTATCACTTTCAGAAACATCTAAGAAAAAGGTCAACTAATAGCCAAGTAGCAGAGGACAAGTCATGTTTGAGGTCAATGATAGTCTCTTTAGCCTCTGTGGTCCACTGGGGGGTGTTGTTAGGGTAGGGGACCCCTTAGCAATATCACAAATAACTCAAACTCAACTAAACCCTAACTTTTATGTAACTTATTCAATATGGTGAAAGTAACAACATATGCTCATATTTATATTGTCACAAATACAAGAAAAATACTACCCTTATGGCGGATGCTTTAGCAATAGTATTTTGAAATTTTACCACACCTGGTGGCCCCAATAATTGATTAAGTCAAGCTCATGTTGTAGAAAGTCGAATGATGCGGACACGTTTGTTACTGAATACTTTCTATCAGACTTCTGCCATGGCAACTTTGTGTATGTAATGAGCAACTATAATTATTTGATATGCTTAAATGTGTAATGTGTCGTTTTAGCTCAGCTGTTGTGTAGCTGCTAGCTCCTCGTAGCCTACAGGTGTCTAAAGTGCAGCCCATAGTTATGTGTTTAACACAACTATGTGCTAAACCTAAACAATTGAAAATGTGGTATTTGGGTGTCGGTGTAATGTTTGGCAGCTACGCCGTGTCTTATCATTGCACCTAAGTTCTTTGGTTTTGTAGGCGAGACGGAGAGCAAGGGAACAATGTGGGACACTATTGTGTCCATCTTATACCATGCTAGTTGTTTCAAAGATAGGTCAACATGAGCAACCACACCTTGAGTTCCAACATATATAAATATACAAAGGAGTCAAAGGTCTCCTGGTTCGAGTGTCTAACTGGTGATCATAACATATGGCGAGTCGGGTGGCAGAACACACGGAAGCATCTCAGCCAGTCAGGGTTTTCACTGTTAGAGCAGTTGGATGTCAGCCATTCCTGTTGTTTCAGGCTGTGGTAGGAGCCTTGGTAGTGGTGTCGCAGCTTGGTGGTTGAGCCGTCAGGTAACACCAGGAATGTTCCTTCTGTGCGATTTGAATGTCAGGGTACAGTCTGTAAAGGAGGTCATTACCAATTAGGCAGGGTGTGTGCAGGTCAATCACGAAGGGGTGCTTTAGTGTGTGTCCAGCAATCTGAACCGGAAGTGGTTTGGTGACAGGCAACCTTCTTGTGACCCCAGCGAAGCCTTCGACCTTTAAAGAGGAAGCACACAGTTTCTTTGGTACCTCTGCATTCAGAATCGAATGGGTGGCGCCAGTGTCAATCACAAACTGATAACATTGTCCGTTGACACTCATGTCCAGCAGGGGGCCAGTCTGTATCTCCTGCTGGGGCTCCTGCTGTGGGCGTCCTTTGCCACGCCGGTATAATGTTTGTTTGCCGGCAAACCGGTACCTTTCCTGTTCAGAAATATTCGGACATTCTCGAGCCCAGTGACCAGGCTGGTCACAGGTAAAACAGTTTCTTCCGGTAGTTGCAACTTGATGCTCTTGTTTAGTGTGGCACAGTTGGTTGATCCTTGCTGTAAGTGTGCCTCTCCAAGGTGTTGTTCTGCACCATGAACCAGAGGTGCTGATATGCAGGACTTGCAGGACTTGGTCTTCACGGATGTTAAGTGGTTTACATGTGGTGGTTTAGTTTAGCTAAGTTTATGTTCAACTTAACTGTGGTACTTTAGTTGACAACATTGACGCAGGTCAACTGCCAGCGTCGCGTTCTCCTCTGCTTGTTGTCAAAGTAGCTAGCATTCATGCTATCCTCGAAGTGCTGTTCTGAAGGGAAATTGGCCGCCTCTCATCATGATCACAGACAGTGTGACAGTGAGGGCGTCTTCCAAGTTAAGCCCTAACCTGGATGTGATTCATCTTCAATTATGTTTGATAACGCGATCATTTATTTGTAACAATCAAAGTTGACGGCCCTAGTTTGAATTCAAATGAACTATCTTCTGTCGTCCTTTCAACGTCACAAACATGTAGACAAAGACAAAAGATGGAGGCGTACAACAACAAGGACTCTTTGTGTCACGTTCAAACACCGATGACATCTATTAGACAAGACAAGAAGCAAAGGAGGAGACCGCCTGTGTGCCTGCACCCTCGCACGGCGTCACCACACCGCTCTGATGAGGGAGTTCCATGCCTCCTCTTTTATTTGGGCCTTTTCTGACTACATAGCATTACATGACATCATGCAGCTGCTTCTAAGGGGAGGTGGTCATAAACAGCTGTTGCACGCGGTCATTTTTACAAGCCTTTTGCTTGATGAGATGAAAGACAGCTTTTGTCTTCTGAAATCATGGGAACACAAAAGCTGTGCGATGACTTCTGTACAATTACTTTGTGTTTTGCAGCATGTTCGTGTTGTTGAAAGGTGCCACCAAGGAACAAGCCTTCAAGATTGGTCAGGAGATGGCTGAGGCCGTGACTGCAACCAACCCCAAACCTGTCAAGCTCAAATTTGAGAAGGTATGTCGTCACAGACACACAATACACACCTACATACATACACTACTACAGGTACACACACCTACATACATACACTACTACAGGTACACACACCTACATACATACACTACTACAGGTACACACACCTACATACATACACTACTACAGGTACACACACCTACATACATACACTACTACAGGTACACACACCTACATACATACACTACTACAGGTACACACACCTACATACATACACTACTA
Organism: Entelurus aequoreus; assembly: GCF_033978785.1. NCBI lineage: Eukaryota > Metazoa > Chordata > Actinopteri > Syngnathiformes > Syngnathidae > Entelurus > Entelurus aequoreus. Next base: position 93,757,954 of record NC_084733.1, read on the forward strand.
CAGGTACACACACCTACATACATACACTACTACAGGTACACACACCTACATACATACACTACAGGTACACACACCTACATACATACACTACTACAGGTACACACACCTACATACATACACTACTACAGGTACACACACCTACATACATACACTACTACAGGTACACACACCTACATACATACACTACTACAGGTACACACACCTACATACATACACTACTACAGGTACACACACCTACATACATACACTACTACAGGTACACACACCTACATACATACACTACTACAGGTACACACACCTACATACATACACTACTACAGGTACACACACCTACATACATACACTACTACAGGTACACACACCTACATACATACACTACTACAGGTACACACACCTACATACATACACTACTACAGGTACACACACCTACATACATACACTACTACAGGTACACACACCTACACACCTACACTACTACAGGTACACACACCTACATACATACACTACTACAGGTACACACACCTACATACATACACTACTACAGGTACACACACCTACATACATACACTACTACAGGTACACACACCTACATACATACACTACTACAGGTACACACACCTACACACATACACTACTACAGGTACACACACCTACACACATACACTACTACAGGTACACACACCTACATACATACACTACTACAGGTACACACACCTACATACATACACTACTACAGGTACACACACCTATATACATACACTACTACAGGTACACACACCTACATACATACACTACTACAGGTACACACACCTATATACATACACTACTACAGGTACACACACCTACATACATACACTACTACAGGTACACACACCTACATACATACACTACTACAGGTACACACACCTACACACATACACTACTACAGGTACACACACCTACACACATACACTACTACAGGTACACACACCTACATACATACACTACTACAGGTACACACACCTACATACATACACTACTACAGGTACACACACCTATATACATACACTACTACAGGTACACACACCTACATACATACACTACTACAGGTACACACACCTATATACATACACTACTACAGGTACACACACCTATATACATACACTACTACAGGTACACACACCTACATACATACACTACTACAGGTACACACACCTACATACATACACTACTACAGGTACACACACCTACATACATACACTACTACAGGTACACACACCTACATACATACACTACTACAGGTACACACACCTACATACATACACTACTACAGGTACACACACCTACATACATACACTACTACAGGTACACACACCTACATACATACACTACAGGTACACACACCTACATACATACACTACTACAGGTACACACACCTACATACATACACTACTACAGGTACACACACCTACACACCTACACTACTACAGGTACACACACCTACATACATACACTACTACAGGTACACACACCTACATACATACACTACTACAGGTACACACACCTACATACATACACTACTACAGGTACACACACCTACATACATACACTACTACAGGTACACACACCTACACACATACACTACTACAGGTACACACACCTACATACATACACTACTACAGGTACACACACCTACATACATACACTACAGGTACACACACCTACATACATACACTACTACAGGTACACACACCTACATACATACACTACTACAGGTACACACACCTACATACATACACTACTACAGGTACACACACCTACATACATACACTACTACAGGTACACACACCTACATACATACACTACTACAGGTACACACACCTACATACATACACTACAGGTACACACACCTACATACATACACTACTACAGGTACACACACCTACATACATACACTACTACAGGTACACACACCTACACACCTACACTACTACAGGTACACACACCTACATACATACACTACTACAGGTACACACACCTACATACATACACTACTACAGGTACACACACCTACATACATACACTACTACAGGTACACACACCTACATACATACACTACTACAGGTACACACACCTACACACATACACTACTACAGGTACACACACCTACATACATACACTACAGGTACACACACCTACATACATACACTACTACAGGTACACACACCTACATACATACACTACTACAGGTACACACACCTACATACATACACTACTACAGGTACACACACCTACATACATACACTACTACAGGTACACACACCTACATACATACACTACTACAGGTACACACACCTACATACATACACTACTACAGGTACACACACCTACACACCTACACTACTACAGGTACACACACCTACATACATACACTACTACAGGTACACACACCTACACACCTACACTACTACAGGTACACACACCTACATACATACACTACTACAGGTACACACACCTACATACATACACTACTACAGGTACACACACCTACATACATACACTACTACAGGTACACACACCTACATACATACACTACTACAGGTACACACACCTACAACACATACACTACTACAGGTACACACACCTACATACATACACTACTACAGGTACACACACCTACATACATACACTACAGGTACACACACCTACATACATACACTACTACAGGTACACACACCTACATACATACACTACTACAGGTACACACACCTACATACATACACTACTACAGGTACACACACCTACATACATACACTACTACAGGTACACACACCTACATACATACACTACTACAGGTACACACACCTACATACATACACTACTACAGGTACACACACCTACATACATACACTACTACAGGTACACACACCTACATACATACACTACTACAGGTACACACACCTACATACATACACTACTACAGGTACACACACCTACATACATACACTACTACAGGTACACACACCTACATACATACACTACTACAGGTACACACACCTACATACATACACTACTACAGGTACACACACCTACATACATACACTACTACAGGTACACACACCTACATACATACACTACTACAGGTACACACACCTACATACATACACTACTACAGGTACACACACCTACATACATACACTACTACAGGTACACACACCTACATACATACACTACTACAGGTACACACACCTACATACATACACTACTACAGGTACACACACCTACATACATACACTACTACAGGTACACACACCTACATACATACACTACTACAGGTACACACACCTACATACATACACTACTACAGGTACACACACCTACATACATACACTACTACAGGTACACACACCTACATACATACACTACTACAGGTACACACACCTACATACATACACTACTACAGGTACACACACCTACATACATACACTACTACAGGTACACACACCTACATACATACACTACTACAGGTACACACACCTACATACATACACTACTACAGGTACACACACCTACATACATACACTACAGGTACACACACCTACATACATACACTACTACAGGTACACACACCTACATACATACACTACTACAGGTACACACACCTACATACATACACTACTACAGGTACACACACCTACATACATACACTACTACAGGTACACACACCTACATACATACACTACTACAGGTACACACACCTACATACATACACTACTACAGGTACACACACCTACATACATACACTACTACAGGTACACACACCTACATACATACACTACTACAGGTACACACACCTACATACATACACTACTACAGGTACACACACCTACATACATACACTACTACAGGTACACACACCTACATACATACACTACTACAGGTACACACACCTACATACATACACTACTACAGGTACACACACCTACATACATACACTACTACAGGTACACACACCTACATACATACACTACTACAGGTACACACACCTACATACATACACTACTACAGGTACACACACCTACATACATACACTACTACAGGTACACACACCTACATACATACACTACTACAGGTACACACACCTACATACATACACTACTACAGGTACACACACCTACATACCTACACTACTACAGGTACACACACCTACATACATACACTACTACAGGTACACACACCTACATACATACACTACTACAGGTACACACACCTACATACATACACTACTACAGGTACACACACCTACATACATACACTACTACAGGTACACACACCTACATACATACACTACTACAGGTACACACACCTACATACATACACTACTACAGGTACACACACCTACATACATACACTACTACAGGTACACACACCTACATACATACACTACTACAGGTACACACACCTAACATACACTACTACAGGTACACACACCTACATACATACACTACTACAGGTACACACACCTACATACATACACTACTACAGGTACACACACCTACATACATACACTACTACAGGTACACACACCTACATACATACAACTACTACAGGTACACACACCTACATACATACAACTACAGGTACACACACCTACATACATACACTACTACAGGTACACACACCTACATAACAATACACTACTACAGGTACACACACCTACATACATACACTACTACAG
>NC_084733.1:93762690-93765190 GCF_033978785.1 Entelurus aequoreus
ACTACAGGTACACACACCTACATACATACACTAACTACAGGTACACACACCTACATACATACACTACAGGTACACACACCTACATACATACACTACTACAGGTACACACACCTACATACCATACACTACTACAGGTACACACACCTACATACATACACTACTACAGGTACACACACCTACATACATACACTACTACAGGTACACACACCTACATACATACACTACTACAGGTACACACACCTACAAACATACACTACTACAGGTACACACACCTACATACATACACTACTACAGGTACACACACCTACATACATACACTACAGGTACACACACCTACATACATACACTACTACAGGTACACACACCTACATACATACACTACTACAGGTACACACACCTACATACATACACTACTACAGGTACACACACCTACATACATACACTACTACAGGTACACACACCTACATACATACACTACTACAGGTACACACACCTACATACATACACTACTACAGGTACACACACCTACATACATACACTACTACAGGTACACACACCTACATACATACACTACTACAGGTACACACACCTACATACATACACTACTACAGGTACACACACCTACATACATACACTACAGGTACACACACCTACATACATACACTACTACAGGTACACACACCTACATACATACACTACTACAGGTACACACACCTACATACATACACTACTACAGGTACACACACCTACATACATACACTACAGGTACACACACCTACATACATACACTACTACAGGTACACACACCTACATACATACACTACTACAGGTACACACACCTACATACATACACTACTACAGGTACACACACCTACATACATACACTACTACAGGTACACACACCTACATACATACACTACTACAGGTACACACACCTACATACATACACTACTACAGGTACACACACCTACATACATACACTACTACAGGTACACACACCTACATACATACACTACTACAGGTACACACACCTACATACATACACTACTACAGGTACACACACCTACATACATACACTACTACAGGTACACACACCTACATACATACACTACTACAGGTACACACACCTACATACATACACTACTACAGGTACACACACCTACATACATACACTACTACAGGTACACACACCTACATACATACACTACTACAGGTACACACACCTACAACATACACTACTACAGGTACACACACCTACATACATACACTACTACAGGTACACACACCTACATACATACACTACTACAGGTACACACACCTACATACATACACTACTACAGGTACACACACCTACATACATACACTACTACAGGTACACACACCTACATACATACACTACTACAGGTACACACACCTACATACATACACTACTACAGGTACACACACCTACATACATACACTACTACAGGTACACACACCTACATACATACACTACTACAGGTACACACACCTACATACATACACTACTACAGGTACACACACCTACATACATACACTACTACAGGTACACACACCTACATACATACACTACTACAGGTACACACACCTACATACATACACTACTACAGGTACACACACCTACATACATACACTACTACAGGTACACACACCTACATACATACACTACTACAGGTACACACACCTACATACATACACTACTACAGGTACACACACCTACATACATACACTACTACAGGTACACACACCTACATACATACACTACTACAGGTACACACACCTACATACATACACTACTACAGGTACACACACCTACATACATACACTACTACAGGTACACACACCTACATACATACACTACTACAGGTACACACACCTACATACATACACTACTACAGGTACACACACCTACATACATACACTACTACAGGTACACACACCTACATACATACACTACTACAGGTACACACACCTACATACATACACTACTACAGGTACACACACCTACACACATACACTACTACAGGTACACACACCTACATACATACACTACTACAGGTACACACACCTACATACATACACTACTACAGGTACACACACCTACATACATACACTACTACAGGTACACACACCTACATACATACACTACTACAGGTACACACACCTACACACATACACTACTACAGGTACACACACCTACATACATACACTACTACAGGTACACACACCTACATACATACACTACTACAGGTACACACACCTACATACATACACTACTACAGGTACACACACCTACATACATACACTACTACAGGTACACACACCTACATACATACACTACTACAGGTACACACACCTACATACATACACTACTACAGGTACACACACCTACATACATACACTACTACAGGTACACACACCTACATACATACACTACAGGTACACACACCTACATACATACACTACTACAGGTACACACACC
>NC_084733.1:93767690-93782690 GCF_033978785.1 Entelurus aequoreus
GATTTAATGTGTTTTAATCAGCCCCTAAAGTCACCAAGCATGCTGTATAAAATTATAAAAGGATATTGCTGAATAGACCATATGTGTAATATGTTTTATTATTATTATTTTGAATGTGGACAGTTTAAATAATGTAAGACGCAGGATTCTCGTCTGTCATCTTCATTTTGCAAGGCTGATCCTGCACGTGTGGAAGTTTGCACCTGCTTTTCAGATGTGCTAAATTAGTTTAGTAATAAATCATAATTATATTTGCATCTTCTCCTAGTGTTCTGACAATTAGCATACATTTTGCATATTAATTATATTTGCATATTAAAATAGCACATTTTTACCCACTTTTTTTTACACCAAATTTTTTTACACTGAATTTGTATACACTACATTTTTTAAACAAGATTTTTTTTACATTTTATTTATTTACACTGAATTTTTTTTACACTGAATTTGTAACCTCTACATTTTTTACACTGAATTATTTTACACTGAATGTTTTATACTGAATTTGTATACGCTATATTTTTTTACAGATGATTTTTTACACAAATTTTTTTTCCCCCGAATTTTTATACGCTGAATTTTTCTTACATTTAATTTATTTAAACTGAATTTGTATACACTGAATTATTTTACACTAAATTTGTATACACTGAAATTTTTTACACTGAATATTTTTTTTATACTGAATTTGTATTCGCTATGTTTTTTTACACAGAATTTTTTATACACTGAATTATTTTACACTGAATTTTTTATCCTGAATTTCTATACGCTATATTTTTTTACACTGAATTTTTATACACAGAATTCTTTTGCATTACATTTTTTTTACACTGAATGTTTTATACTGAATTTGTATGCGCTATATTTTTTTACAGATTATTTTTTACACAAAAAATTTTTTACACAAAATTTTTATACGCTGAATTTTTTTTACATTTAATTTATTTAAACTGAATTTGTATACACTGAATTATTTTACACTAAATTTGTATACACTGAATCTTTTTTTATACTGAATTTGTATTCGCTATGTTTTTTTACACTACATTTTTTACACTGAATTTTTATACACTGAATTTTTTTGCACTGAATTTTTATACACTGAATTATTTACACTGAATTTTTATCCTGAATTTGTGTACGCTATATTTTTTTACACTGAATTTTTATACACGGAATTCTTTTGCATTACATTTTTTTTACACTGAATTATTTTACACTGAATGTTTTATACTGAATTTGTATACGCTATATTTTTTTACAGATTATTTTTTACACAAAAAATTTTTTACACAAAATTTTTATACGCTGAATTTTGTTTACATTTCATTTATTTAAACTGAATTTGTATACACTGAATTATTTTACACTAAATTTGTATGCACTGAAATTTTTTACACTGAATCTTTTTTTTATACTGAATTTGTATTGGCTATGTTTTTTTACACTACATTCTTTACACTGAATTTTTATACACTGAATTATTTTACACTGAATTTTTTATCCTGAATTTGTATACGCTATATTTTTTTACACTGAATTTTTATACACGGAATTCTTTTGCATTACATTTTTTTTTACCGATGATTTTTTTTAACGCTGAATTCGTATACGCTACATTTTTTACACTGAATTTCTATACACTGAATTTTTTATACTGAATTTGTATACAGAGAATTGTTTCAAATTGAATTTATTTATACCCAATTTTTATACACTGAATTATTTTACACTGAATTTGTTTAAACTGAATTTTTATACGCTGAATTTGTATATGCTACATTTTTTACACAGAATTTTTTGACATTGAATTTATTTACACTGCATTTTTTATACTGAATTTCTGTACGCTGCATATTTTTTTTACAGTTAATTTTTCTACACTGAATTGTTTTCCAATGAAATTGTCAGCATAATTTGATGTAAGAAAATTTGGTTCACAAAATTCAAACGCAAGAAAATCACTTGCATAAATTCTAATGATTCCTTCATGTAGACCAGGTTTTACTTGTAATGAGTCCTTCATGTAGACCAGGTTTTACTTGTAATGAGTCCTTCATGTAGACTAGGTTTTACTTGTAATGAGTCCTTCATGTAGACCAGGTTTTACTTGTAATGATTCCTTCATGTAGACCAGGTTTTACTTCTAATGAGTCCTTCATGTAGACCAGGTTTTACTTGTAATGAGTCCTTCATGTAGACCAGGTTTTACTTCTAATGAGTCCTTCATGTAGACTAGGTTTTACTTGTAATGAGTCCTTCATGTAGACCAGGTTTTACTTCTAATGAGTCCTTCATGTAGACCAGGTTTTACTTGTAATGATTCCTTCATGTAGACCAGGTTTTACTTGTAATGAGTCCTTCATGTAGACCAGGTTTTACTTGTAATGAGTCCTTCATGTAGACTAGGTTTTACTTGTAATGAGTCCTTCATGTAGACCAGGTTTTACTTGTAATGATTCCTTCATGTAGACCAGGTTTTACTTCTAATGAGTCCTTCATGTAGACCAGGTTTTACTTGTAATGAGTCCTTCATGTAGACCAGGTTTTACTTCTAATGAGTCCTTCATGTAGACTAGGTTTTACTTGTAATGAGTCCTTCATGTAGACCAGGTTTTACTTCTAATGAGTCCTTCATGTAGACCAGGTTTTACTTCTAATGATTCCTTCATGTAGACCAGGTTTTACTTGTAATGATTCCTTCATGTAGACCAGGTTTTACTTGTAATGATTCCTTCATGTAGACCAGGTTTTACTTCTAATGAGTCCTTCATGTAGACCAGGTTTTACTTGTAATGATTCCTTCATGTAGACCAGGTTTTACTTGTAATGATTCCTTCATGTAGACCAGGTTTTACTTGTAATGAGTCCTTCATGTAGACCAGGTTTTACTTGTAATGAGTCCTTCATGTAGACCAGGTTTTACTTCTAATGAGTCCTTCATGTAGACCAGGTTTTACTTCTAATGATTCCTTCATGTAGACCAGGTTTTACTTGTAATGATTCCTTCATGTAGACCAGGTTTTACTTCTAATGAGTCCTTCATGTAGACCAGGTTTTACTTGTAATGATTCCTTCATGTAGACCAGGTTTTACTTGTAATGATTCCTTCATGTAGACCAGGTTTTACTTGTAATGAGTCCTTCATGTAGACCAGGTTTTACTTGTAATGAGTCCTTCATGTAGACCAGGTTTTACTTGTAATGAGTCCTTCATGTAGACCAGGTTTTACTTGTAATGATTCCTTCATGTAGACCAGGTTTTACTTCTAATGATTCCTTCATGTAGACCAGGTTTTACTTCTAATGACTCCTTCATGTAGACCAGGTTTTACTTGTAATGATTCCTTCATGTAGACCAGGTTTTACTTCTAATGAGTCCTTCATGTAGACCAGGTTTTACTTGTAATGATTCCTTCATGTAGACCAGGTTTTACTTGTAATGAGTCCTTCATGTAGACCAGGTTTTACTTGTAATGATTCCTTCATGTAGACCAGGTTTTACTTGTAATGATTCCTTCATGTAGACCAGGTTTTACTTCTAATGAGTCCTTCATGTAGACCAGGTTTTACTTCTAATGAGTCCTTCATGTAGACCAGGTTTTACTTGTAATGATTCCTTCATGTAGACCAGGTTTTACTTGTAATGAGTCCTTCATGCTCCTCCTCAGATCCTGGAGCGTTCCATCAAGCTGCTCTTTGAGACGCGCGACATCAGCCAGGTCAAACACTTTGTTCAGCGCCAGTCTGTGAAGGTCCTGGACGGCCGAGCCAGCATGCAAGACCTCACCTTCGCCAAGGAGTACAGAGGCAGCGGCTCCTACCGGCCCGGCTCCTGCGTCCCTGCCTTGGAGCTCACCAGGTCTGTGCTGATATCTTACCAAGTGTGTGTTGATATCTCACTAGGTGTGTGTTGATATCTCACCAGGTGTGTGTTGATATCTCACTAGGTGTGTGTTGATATCTTACTAGGTGTGTGTTGATATCTCACTAGGTGTGTGTTGATATCTCACTAGGTGTGTGTTGATATCTCACTAGGTGTGTGTTGATATCTCACTAGGTGTGTGCTGATATCTCACTAGGTGTGTGTTGATATCTCACTAGGTGTGTGCTGATATCTCACTAGGTGTGTGCTGATATCTCACTAGGTGTGTGTTGATATCTCACTAGGTGTGTGTTGATATCTCACTAGGTGTGTGCTGATATCTCACTAGGTGTGTGCTGATATCTCACTAGGTGTGTGCTCATATCTCACTAGGTGTGTACTGATATCTCACTAGGTGTGTGTTGATATCTCACTAGGTGTGTGCTCATATCTTACTAGGTGTGTGTTGGATATCTCACCAGGTGTGTGTTGATGTCTCACCAGGTGTGTGTTTGTATCTCAACAGGTGTGTGTAGATATCTCAACAGGTGTGTGTTGATATCTCACTAGGTGTGTGCTGATATCTCACCAAATGTGTGTTGATATCTCAGCAGGTGTGTGTTGATATCTCACTAGGTGTGTGTTGATATCTCACTAGGTGTGTGTTGATGTCTCACTAGGTGTGTGTTGATATCTCAACAGGTGTGTGTTGATATCTCACTAGGTGTGTGTTGATATCTCAACAGGTGTGTGTTGATATCTCAACAGGTGTGTGTGGGATATCTCACCAAATGTGTGTTGATATCTCACCAGGTGTGTGTTGAATATCTCACCAAATGTGTGTTGGATATCTCACCAAATGTGTGTTGATATCTCACCAGGTGTGTGTTGGATATCTCACCAAATGTATGTTGATATCTCACCAAATGTGTGTTGATATCTCACCAAGTGTGTGTTGAATATCTCACCAAGTGTGTGTTGGGTATCTCACCAAATGTGTTGATATCTCACCAAATGTGTGTTGATATCTCACCAAATGTGTGTTAATATCTCACCAGGTGTGTGTTGATATCTCACCAAATGTGTGTTGATGTCTCAACGGGTGTGTGTTGATATCTCAACAGGTGTGTGTTGATATCTCAGCAGGTGTGTGTTGATATCTCACCAGGTGTGTGTTGATATTTCACCAGGTGTGTGTTGATATCTCAACAGGTGTGTGTTGATATCTCACCTGGTGTGTGTTGATATCTCATCAGGTGTGTGTTGATATCTCAACAGGTGTGTTGATATCTCACCAGGTGTGTGTTGATATCTCACCAAATGTGTGTTGATATCTCACCAAATGTGTGTTATCTCACCAAATGTGTGTTGATATGTCACCAGGTGTGTGTTGATATCTCAGCAGGTGTGTGTTGATATCTCAGAGCTTCCTGAACATGAGAAAACACTTTTTAGTCAACTTGAAACTCTTTTAATCACATCAAGTTATGCTCAGCCAATCATTATTTTAATTATTGTGTGAAATAGTGAGAGTATTTTAATTGTGGAACAAAAGTGAGAAACCAGACGTCTTAATAGCTGCTCATTTTCTTACTTCCTGTGTGACCATTTTCTTACTTCCTGTGTGTCCCAATACTTTAGTCCACACAGTTGAATAGAAAAGCTGAATACATTCATGCACGGTCCTTTGTTGCCTAGCAACCCAGCTGGTAATGATGCACTATGTGGCTGACAAGGTGTTCTCTTGCTGACCAGGCGCATGATGGCGTACGACCGCCGGCTGGAGCCGCGCGTGGGCGAGCGCGTGCCCTACGTGGTGGTGTACGGCCCGCCTGGCACACCCCTCATCCAGCTGGTGCGCAGACCCCTGGACGCCCTGCAGGACCCCAGCCTGCGCCTCAACGCCACGTATTACATCACCAAGCAGATCCTGCCCCCGCTGGCACGCATCTTCCAGCTCATTGGTGTGGACGTCTTCAGCTGGTACCAGGACCTGCCCAGGGTGAGTGCACACTTAATGGTACCAGGACCTCACCTGGGTGAGTGCACACTTAATGGTACCAGGACCTGCCCAGGGTGAGTGCACACTTAATGGTACCAGGACCTCACCTGGGTGAGTGCACACTTAATGGTACCAGGACCTGCCCAGGGTGAGTGCACACTTAATGGTACCAGGACCTCACCTGGGTGAGTGCACACTTAATGGTACCAGGACCTGCCCAGGGTGAGGCCACACTTAATGGTACCAGGACCTGCCCAGGGTGAGTGCACACTTAATGGTACCAGGACCTGCCCAGGGTGAGTGCACACTTAATGGTACCAGGACCTCACCTGGGTGAGTGCACACTTAATGGTACCAGGACCTCACCTGGGTGAGGCCACACTTGCACACTATAATTTGGTGTGTGACAATCATTGGTACTTGACTTACTTGCTGGGGGGAGGACAGTGGAGGAAGAGTCCTCCAAATGTGGTAGGTGGCTCCATCTAGTGGCACGCCACAGAACCACATGATTAAAGTTCAGGGTTATTTTCTAAATAAGTGTTCAATAAAACCTCGGCCTTGTTTTTAATGAGTACTTAGGCCGCTGATGTCATTAGTGAAGTGTTGTCAGAGGAGGTGAGCAACAGCACCCTCTGCTGGAGATACAACCACACTACACATCAGTCGTGTAGTACATTCTAGAATCTTCTATGGAGACCATTACACATGTGAAGGTGCAGATATATATATATATATATATATATATATATATATATATATATATATATATATAATATATATATTTTTATATATATATATAATATATATTTTTATATATATATATATATATTTTTATATATATATATATAATATATATTTTTATATATATATATATATATATTTATTTATATATGTGTATATATATTTATATATATATATTTATATATGTGTGTGTATATATATATATATATATATATGTTTGTTAGTTTTTTTTAAAGAGATATATTGGGGTAAAAAGAGGCTTTTTTTTGTCTTTTTTTTTTAAAGGTATATTTGGGGGAAAAAGGGTTTAAAACAAAAAAGGTATATTTTTTAAAAAAGGAGGCATATTTGGGGAAAAAAAGAGTTTAAAAAAAGGCATATTTATACAAATAAAAAAACAGCTATATTGGGGTAAAAATAGGCTTTTTTGAAGAGGCATATTTGGGGGGGAAAAGGATTTTTAAAAAAGTTATATTTTAAAAAAAAGGCATATTTGGGGGAAAAAGAGGATTTGAAAAAGGTACTGTATATATATATTTTTTAAAAGGCATATTTATTTTTTTAAAAATGAGAGACATATTGGGGTAAAAAGAGGCATTGTTTTTTTTAAAGGCATATTTTGGGAAAAAAGAGGTATATTTAAAAAAAAGGCATAAAAGAGATTTTTAAAAAATGTATATTAAAAAAAGAGGCATATTTGTGGAAAAAAGAGGATTTGAAAAAAGAGGTATATTTAAAAAAAAAAGATGCATACTTATTTTTTTTAAAAAGAGACATATTGGGGTAAAAAGAGGTATTGTATTTTTCTTTTTTAAAGAGGCATATTTGGCATAAAAAAGGTATATTTAAAAATATATATTTGGGGGGAATATGGACTTTAAAATATAACTCTTTTTTCCACAAATATGCCTCTTTTTTTAATATAATTTTTTAAAGAAAAAGAGGCTTTTTTTTTTTTTTTTTTTTTAAAGAGACATATTGAGGCATTGGTTTTTTTAAAGGCATATTTGGGGAAAAAAGAGGTATATTTAAAAAAAAAGATGCATACTTATTTTATTAAAAAAAGAGACATATTGGGGTAAAAAGAGGTATTGTATTTTTCTTTTTTAAAGAGGCATATTTGGCGGAAAAAAAGGTATATTTAAAAAAGAGGCATATTTGGGGAAATAGGGACTTTAAAAAATTATATAAAGAAAAAGAGGCATATTTATTTATTTTTTTTAAATACTTTTTTTTTTTTTTTTAAAGAGACATTTTTTTTAAAAAGACATATTGAGGCATTGTTTTTTTTAAAAAGGCATATTTGGGGGAAAAGAGGATTTTTTTTAAAAAAAAGGCATATTTGGGGGAAAAAGGATTTGAAAAGAGGTAAATTTAAAAAAAAAAAAAAGAGGCATATTTATTAAATCAAACAACTTAAAAAAAAAAAACAATGCCTCTTTTCCCCCAATATGTCTCTTTTTTAACAAGTATATTTGATATTTTTACATTATACTGTTTGAACAGTAACACTGTGTTTGAATATTCTTTGTACCACCACTTTGCTCTAGATCAACTTCAGATCTATCTTGTCAATTATACATTTTTAAATTTGTCTTATGCCTTTTCTTGTCAAAGAAATATGTATTCTATGGGAAAAAAATGCTGAATATGCCAAAAATATTTTACAGATGTGAAGAATTGGAGCCTTGAACATGTCAATCATTCACAACCTTGATTTTGATACATTATTATTTTTCAATGCCAGTTTTCAAGAAAAAAAAAGAAAAAGTTATTTCTTAACATTTTCATCAAGAATATTTCTACATGCACTTTGACCCCTGCTGTGTGAAGACTCTGCTCTTACGGTCCTGGTCTCCTCCTCAGATCCAGAAGGCGTCCTGTCCCTCGGTCTACGGTGGCGAGGAGGCGCGCAGGAAGGGCACCATCTCCCAGTACTTCACCACCCTGCACTGCCCCGCCTGCGACCGCCTCACCCCGCTGGGCGTGTGCGCGCCCTGCCGCTCGCAGCCCCAGCGCGTGGCCGTGGTCCTCCAGCAGGACCTGAGGCGCTGGGAGCAGGAGCAGGACCAGCTGCTGAAGGTCAGAGGTCACACTCGAGTGTTAGGAAGCGGTCAGTGACGCGGGCGTGTCTTGCAGGTGTGCAGGAGCTGCAGCGGCTGCAGCGAGCGCCACGTGCCCTGCGTCTCTCTGGACTGTCCGGTCCTCTACAAGCTGACCAGGACCAGCCGGCAGCTGGCCAGGGCGCCTTACCTGCGACAGCTGCTGGAGCAGTTCTGATTGGCCCCGCCCCCAAGTTGAAGACCCTCACACAAACATCATGAGAGTCTAACGATTGTAAGGAGCGTCACACACCAGAATGCAGTTTTCTAAAGAGGGACGCCATCTTAGCTACCTTTTTCTTAAACAGGGACTGTTGCAATACTTTAGTTTCTTTTCTCATCATTGACCATTTGTTGTGCATTTGAGTCTTGTGTAGGTTTCAAATCCACCTTGCTGTCATCAGGATGTGATGTATAAATGTAAAAAACATGAACATTGTCTTTTAATGGCTGTTGCTGTGGGGTGAAGTTCCAGATTGATATAATAAAAAGTGTTCCATCAGAACCAGGCTGCGGCACTTTCATCACACAAAGTCAAATACACAACTTTCAGCACGTTCATCACACAAAGTCAAATACACAACTTTCAGCGCGTTCATCACACAAAGTCAAATACACAACTTTCAGCACATTCAGGACACAAAGTCAAATACACAACTTTCAGCACTTTCATCACACAAAGTCAAATACACAACTTTCAGCACGTTCATCACACAAAGTCAAATACACAACTTTCAGCGCGTTCATCACACAAAGTCAAATACACAACTTTCAGCACATTCAGGACACAAAGTCAAATACACAACTTTCAGCACATTCATGACACAAAGTCAAATACACAACTTTCAGCACGTTCATGACACAAAGTCAAATACACAACTTTCAGCACATGCAGGACACAAAGTCAAATACACAACTTTCAGCACATTCAGGACACAAAGTCAAATACACAACTTTCAGCACGTTCATGACACAAAGTCAAATACACAACTTTCAGCACATTCATGACACAAAGTCAAATACACAGCTTTCAGCACATTTATGACACAAAGTCAAATACACAACTTTCAGCACGTTCATGACACAAAGTCAAATACACAACTTTCAGCACATTCATGACACAAAGTCAAATACACAACTTTCAGCACATTCATGACACAAAGTCAAATACACAACTTTCAGCACATTCAGGACACAAAGTCAAATACACAACTTTCAGCACATTCAGGACACAAAGTCAAATACACAACTTTCAGCACATTCATGACACAAAGTCAAATACACAACTTTCAGCACGTTCATGACACAAAGTCAAATACACAACTTTCAGCACGTTCATGACACAAAGTCAAATACACAACTTTCAGCACATTCATGACACAAAGTCAAATTCAGCACATTCACGACACAAAGTCAAATACACAACTTTCAGCACATTCATGACACAAAGTCAAATACACAACTTTCAGCACGTTCATGACACAAAGTCAAATACACAACTTTCACACTGCAGGGGAAGAGTTTTTTGTGTCAAATCCCATCTTTTTAGTGGCCGTTCACGTGACTTTTTTTTTTTTTTTTGTCCATCCATCCATCTTCTTCCACTTATCCGAGGTCGGGTCGCGGGGGCAGCAGCCTAAGTAGGGATTTTTCTCTCCCTCGCTCCTCCCGGGGGATCCCGAGGCGTTCCCAGGCCAGCCAGGAGACATAGTCTTCCCAACGTCTCCTGGGTCTTCCCCGTGGCCTCCTACCGGTCGGACGTGCCCTAAACACCTCCCTAGGGAGGCGTTCAGGTGGCATCCTGACCAGATGCCCGAACCACCTCATCTGGCTCCTCTCCATGTGGAGGAGCAGCGGCTTTACTTTGAGCTCCCCCCGGATGGCAGAGCTTCTCACCCTATCTCTAAGGGAGAGACCCGCCACCCAAGATCTTGTACTCGTGATCATATCCTTTCGGTCATAACCCAAAGCTCATGACCATAGGTGAGGATGGGAATGTAGATCGACCGGTAATTTGAGAGCTTTGCCTTCCGGCTCAGCTCATTCTTCACCACAACGGATCGATACAGCGTCCGCATTACTGAAGACGCCGCACCGATCCGCCTGTCGATCTCACCATCCACTCTTCCCTCACTCGTGAACAAGACTCCCAGGTACTTGAACTCCTCCACTTGGGGCAGGGTCTCCTCCCCAACCCGGAGATGGCACTCCACCCTTTTCCGGGCGAGAACCATGGACTCGGACTTGGAGGTGCTGATTCCCATCCCAGTCGCTTCACACTCAGCTGCGAACCGATCCAGTGAGAGCTGAAGATCCTGGCCAGATGAAGCCATCAGGACCACATCATCTGCAAAAAGCAGAGACCTAATCCTGCAGCCACCAAACCAGATCCCCTCAACGCCTTGACTGCACCTAGAAATTCTGTCCATAAAAGTTCTGAACAGAATGGGTGACAAAGGGCAGCCTTGGCGGAGTCCAACCCTCACTGGAAACGTGTCCGACTTACTGCCGGCAATGCGGACCAAGCTCTGACACTGATCGTACAGGGAGCGGACCGCCACAATCAGACAGTCCGATACCCCATACTCTCCGAGCACTCCTCACAGGACTTCCCGAGGGACACGGTCCAATGCCTTCTCCAAGTCCACAAAGCACATGTAGACTGGTTGGGCAAACTCCCAAGCACCCTCAAGGACCCTGCCCAGAGTATAGAGCTGGTCCACAGTTCCACGACCAGGACGAAAACCACACTGTTCCTCCTGAATCCGAGGTTTGACTATCCAACGTAGCCTCCTCTCCAGTACACCCGAATAGACTTTACCGGGAAGGCTGAGGAGTGTGATCCCACGATAGTTGGAACACACCCTCTGGTTCCTCTGGCAGAGTCCAACCCTTTACTGGAAAGGTGTCCGACTTACTGCCGGCAATGCGGACCAAACTCTGGCACTGATCATACAGGGAGCGGACCGCCACAATCAGACAGTCCGATACCCCATACTCTCTGAGCACTCGCCACAGGACTTCCCGAGGGACACGGTCGAATGCCTTCTCCAAGTCCACAAAACACAAGTAGACTGGTTGGGCAAACTCCCATGCACCCTCAAGGACCCTGCCCAGAGTATAGAGCTGGTCCACAGTTCCACGACCAGGACGAAAACCACACTGTTCCTCCTGAATCCGAGGTTTGACTATCCAACGTAGCCTCCTCTCCAGTACACCCGAATAGACCTTACCGGGAAGGCTGAGGAGTGTGATCCCACGATAGTTGGAACACCCTCTGGTTCCTCTTCTTAAAGAGAGGAACCACCACCCGGTCTGCCAATCCAGAGGTGCCACTTCCGATGTCCACGCGATGCAGCAGAGTCTTGTCAACCAAGACAGCCCCACAGCATCCAGAGCCTTAAGGAACTCCGGGCGGATCTCATCCACCCCCGGGGCCTTGCCACCGAGGAGCTTTTTAACTACCTCAGCAACCTCAGCCCCAGAAATAGGAGAGCCCACCACAGATTCCCCAGACATTGCTTCCTCATAGGAAGACGTGTCGGTGGGATTGAGGAGGTCGTCGAAGTATTCCCTCCACCGATCCACAACATCCGCAGTCGAGGTCAGCAGAACACCATCCTCACCATACACGGTGTTGATAGTGCACTGCTTCCCCTTCCTGAGGCGGCGGATGGTGGTCCAGAATCGCTTCGAAGCCGTCCGAAAGTCGTTTTCCATGGCTTCCCCGAACTCCTCCCATGTCCGAGTTTTTGCCTCCACGACCGCTGAAGCCGCACACGGCTTGGCCTGTCGGTACCTGTCCGCTGCCTCCGGAGTCCTATGAGCCAAAAGAACCCGATATGACTCCTTCTTCAGCTTGACGGCATCCCTCACAGCCGGTGCCCACCAACGGGATTACCGCCACGACAGGCACCAACTACTTTGCGGCCACAGCTCCAATCAGCCGCCTCGACAATAGAGGTGCGGAACATGGTCCACTCGGACTCAATGTCCAGCACCTCCCTCGTCACATGTTTAAAGTTCATTGAGGACGTAGAACATTATTCACGGCGCTCAAAAAGCTGTCAAAATGTTTTAGTACGACTTTGGTAAGCTGTGAAGCCACACCACTTGGATTGTCGGAGCATTACGACGACCATAGTCAGATGTACCGTGCTTCAACATACGAGTATTGTTATGATGTGTGTATAAGGACTCCAAAATGGCACCAATTAGGAGACATAATCTGGCGTTTTGTTTCGCCTTATTATGCAAAACCAAGTTGTCTGAGCCATTACTACCTGCTGATGTGTATTTGGGATCTGCATAAGTCCCGAAAATGTGCGTGTGTCCGCCATTGTAGTCAATGGACTCCTTTTTCTCTATCCTCTTGTTGCGAGGCATTCATCCTCCACTGTCGACATTTCTGCTACAAAGAAGCGCTAACAACTGTGACGCTGTCGAAGTGGAGGCACGTAGATAAGACCGTCCACCACACGGTCAGAAAGCGGTTGGATGTTGGTCTGT
Source organism: Entelurus aequoreus (assembly GCF_033978785.1). Taxonomy (NCBI): domain Eukaryota; kingdom Metazoa; phylum Chordata; class Actinopteri; order Syngnathiformes; family Syngnathidae; genus Entelurus; species Entelurus aequoreus. The sequence continues at coordinate 93,780,915 of NC_084733.1, forward strand.
GAAACATCATCAATGCAAAATGTCGACCAAAGAAGCGCCATTCCATGTTATGTAGACCACAAGGAAGTCTTTTAAATGTAGACAGAAATCATAATATGACTCCTTTAATGCGCCTTTTGTATGAAAATATCGACAGTGCGCCTTATGGTCCACAAAAACGGGTATATTCTGACAAGGTAAGCTCTAAAATCGTGTTTGTGGATGTGGCGATCTTGATTTCCGACCTCGTAACTGGAACGCTCACAACTCGGCTGTGGCGTCATTCTCAGCTCTGACTTCCGAGGTAAAGGGAAGGTGTGATGGCATGTTGCCGTACTTCTCAGCGGGAAGGCACTTTTGCACTCCCAAGGTCTAAACGGAAGTACGTGAATCGAGACAAGACCGTGATGCGGCTTTTCAGTTCTCGTGCAGGCCAAACAAAGCGTGGCCCTTCAGGCATGGAGGAGTAGAAGCTGACTTTTTTAGTCTCTTTTCACTCTGTCAGGAACCAGCAGCGGCTTGGGTGAGTCACCTCGGTCTGTGGATGCGGTCTCAGTCGGCTGGGTGCTGGCGGGAACCGAGGCCCCGCCTCCGTCCAGATCCAGGGGAGAAGCATCCTTACTCGGTGAACTTGCGGCATCGTCCATCTCAATGACTTCAAAGTCTGCGTGGTTCCACTGATCGGCATCGTCCTCCTCTTCCTCCTCGTCCATTGCTCCCGAGTCCAGCAGCGCCTGACGGTATTCGCCGTCGTCCGTGTCCGGTGGCTCCCTCCGGTTGTTCTTCCTGATCTGGTCCGGGGACGCCGAGGCCAGTTTGTACATGACGGGGAAGAGGATGGCGGTGGAAGTGGCTGTGATGAGCGACAGGTACATCAGCACGGGGTGGTCGTGAACTTTCCCAGACAGGAAGCCGGCGAGGGCGGGCAGCACCATCTCGCCGAGGGCGGCGCCCACCACGAAGGTAGCCGCTGTGCGGCCCGTGACCGTGGTGTACTGCTCGAACCAGGCGATGCCACTGGGGAAGGTGGAGGACATGGACGCCCCGTACAGAGCGGTGCACACCCACAGTGCCACCTTGTCCTGGCTGAAGAGGCAGAGGAAGAGCGAGGACAAGGTGGTGCCCACCAAGCTGAGCAGGATCATGGTGCCCGGGTACATGCAGGACGCAAAGAAGATGGAAACCCCCCGGCAGACCGCAAACGCCGCCCAGAATAGAGAATTCAGCCCAGCTGCTTGGGACTGATCCATGTGAGCGTAGTCCTTGGCGTAGGTGAAGATGAAGGAGCCGTAGGCGACCTCCGAGCCCACGTAGGCAAAGAAGAAGAAGAAGAGCAGGGCGGTAAGAGCCTGGTGATGTTTGGCCACCAGGGGCTTGGTCGATGGTGTGGAGGCTTTCGCAGACGTGTTGCTGCGGACGGAGAGCAGGAAGAAGGGGAAGGAGGTGAGGAAGACAAAGAGGCCGATGACGACGTACGCCCACATGGACTTCAGACTCCTGCTGTGGACCAGCTGGATGATGGTGTGGTCGTCGTTGACCACGGGGGCGGTGGTGATGGAGTAGGTGGCGTTGGTCTGCGTGCTGCCGGCGTGGTGCCCGAACAGCAGCTTGGCTATGATGGGGGACACGAAGGCCCCGGCTGCAAAGCTGAAGTGCAGCGCCTGCAGGTGAGGTCCGGCCTGCTCGCCCCAGGTGTTCAGGATGAGGACGTTCCCACCTGTGAGGCGGCAGAAGACACGGTTACAGTCCTGGACTGAAGAACACACACAGACCACAAAACAGGCTGTCCAGAGAGTC